>NC_090749.1:96155226-96377913 GCF_036898095.1 Palaemon carinicauda | reverse complement strand
TTTTTTCAATGTCCTTATTGAAAGTACTATTTCAGAAAGAGAATCCTTTTGAAATACTATTTAACAAGTTCTTCTCCCTCAAATCAGTTTCAATCCTACATCCTTTATCCTTAGGCATTCTCATCCTCCTTATCCTAATCCAATTCTCAACGCTAAAGAGGCCATCCTGGCCTCGTCTTTTATCCTAAATCAAAAAGAAGAAAATGTTTATAAACATTACAAAGATTTTATAAACGAGCAAAAAAAAAAAAAAAAAATACGGGAAATATATTTGGGATGAATGTAATTTGTTGGGACATGGTAAACTATGATAACGGTAGTCTAAGAGAGGGTAGTTGCAATTTGGGATTGGGTAAGTAGGTGAGGATATGAATCCTAGATTAGGTTAGGTAGGTACCTCAGGTTAGGTGGTGTTTTTGTGTCTTTTTTTTCCAGTCTCTCCCACTGAACTACAAAGGCTCCATATATTCATAACTTTAATAAAAGGAAATCGTAGAACCAATAAATCTTCGGAGAAGACATTCGTCATCTTCAAGGAATCCCATCTTCGGGAGCCATAATAAGAGAGAGAGAGAGAGAGAGAGAGAGAGAGAGAGAGAGAGAGAGAGAGAGAGAGAGAGAGAGAGAGAGAGAGAGTTAAAGCCAAAATATCTAGGTATTCTTTCTCGGTTCAGCTTCCATTTTTTCCTCGGCTTAAAGAAAAAGAAAATAAAAGAATTACTTTCTTTCACCAGAGAACAATTTCCAGTAGCAATTGGCTGAATGATTCAGGATCGTTGAAGCTCATTTTTAACTTCAATTGCTTTGCCTTTTGTACTATGAAAGGTATATATATATATATACTATATATTTATATATATATTATATATATATATAGATATAATATATATGATATATATAAATATGTATATATGATGTGTATGTATATATATATATTTATATATATATACATATATATATATATATATATATATATATATATATATATATATATATATATATATATATATATGTATATGTATATATATATATATATATATATATATATATATATATATGTATATATATATATTTATATATATATATATGTGTATATATATATATATATATATATATATATGTATTATATATATATGTATATGTATATATATATACATATATATATATATATATATATATATATATATATATATATATATATATATATACATATACAGTACATATATATAATATATATATATATATATATATATATATATATATATATATATATATATATACATATATATATATATATATATATATATATATATATATATATGTATATACATATATATATGTGTGTTTGTGTATAAACAGAGCTATTAATTTCTGAGCGGTAGAATGATGTTACACTCCCAAAACGCCACCTTCCTCACTCCACTTCCTGAGTTTCCCTTTAAAGATGATGCAATATTCATGATGTGATTCCAGCCTCTTCAGTAGCCTCTCCCTCTCTGGGTCACTGATACCAGCCTTTTTAAAAAGCCCTTCAAAGAGGTCTTTTGAAGAGGCCTTTTAAAAAGGGCTTTTAAGAGGCTTCTTGAAGAGGCATTTTAAAGAGGATTTATTAAGAAGCCTTTTAAAGAGGCCTTTTAAAGAGAATTTTGGAAGAGGGCTTTTCAAGAGGCCTTTTAAAGAAGCCCTTTGAAGAGGCCTTTTTAAGAGGCCTTTCAAAGAGCATTTTTGACGAGGCTTTTTAAAGAGGCCAAATTAAAGAGGGTTTTTAACAAAAAGAAGTCTTTTAAAGAGGACTTTTAAAGAGGCTTATTGATGAAGGTTATTGAAGAGGCCTTTTAAATAGGTTTTTTGAAGAGGCTTTTTAAAGAGGCCTTTTAAAGAGGATTTTGAAGAATTCTTTTAAAGAGGCCTTGTGAAGACACCTTTTAAAGAGGCTTACTGAAGAGGCTTTTTGAAAAGGCCTTTCAAAGAGGCTTTTTGACGAGCCTTTTATAAAGGCCTTTCAAAGGTGTTTATTGAATAGGCCTTTTAAAGAGGCCTTTGAAAGATGCATTTGAAGAGGCCTTTTAAAGATGCCTTTTAAAGATGCTTTTTGAAGAGGCCTTTTAAAGACGCCTTTTAAAGATGCTTTTGAAGAGGCCTTTTAAAGACGCCTTTTAAAGATGCTTTTTGAAGAGGCCTTTTCAAGAGGTCTTTTAAAGACGCCTTTTAAAGATGCTTATTGAAGAGGCCTTGAAATGGCCTTTTAAAGAGGCCTCCTTTACTAATCATGACTAACCTCACTATCCTACTGCTCTCGTTCTGTGGTCTCTCTTGGCTTTAGGTTAGGTTTTTCTGCTTGGTCATCTAAAGTCACTTCCCGGTGCTCCCTGGTCATTCCATGGGTGGAAAGGGGACTAAGACCATGATCACATGTTTGATTCGTTTAGCCTCTGGGACATTTTAACCCTTTTAATTATACTATCATATAAAAACCAATTATTTCCATATGGATTTAATAGTAATTTAATAAGGTGAAGAGTTATGAAGAAGTTGGTTCACCTGAAATATGTCTTTGTTCAATATTAACTTTGCTTCATTTATTATTACACAAATATTCATCTAAACCAATTACTTAAAAAAAGTATTGTATTTGGAAATTCACTACCGATCATCTTGAAATAATTGAATTTGAAAAATTTTAGGAACCGGATGTTATGACACAAGATATATTCATTAATACATTCTTGCTCAGTAATTCCTTCATATTCAATACCTCCATATTCCCATTCCTAAAAATTCCATTCCAATTCCATTCCAATCAATTCCAGTCAAGCGGGAAGTGAAAATCTCTGAAGGTTAATTAAGTTAATTTGATGAGATAAATCGAATGATGAATCAGCATTTCAGTGGGTGGTCGATTCAGGAATAACTTGTTATTGTTTGGTGGAATTCAGGTCATCTGTTGATGTCTGATTTTTTGCTACTTTCTTTCTTTCTTCTTTAAAACCTTTTAGTGTTTTAAAAGTCTTTTGCTTTCTCCAGAAAAATTGTACTTGCAATAATAAAGTATATTCTTAATAACATTATTACTACTACTACTACTACTACTACTACTACTACTACTACTACTACTACTACTAATAATAATAATAATAATAATGATAATTCTGGTTTCTCATATCTATTGCCCAAATAACCAAATTATCCCGAACACTTTTCATCAACTTCAAAATTCCTTGACACCAAAATCAAACTTTCTACCAAAACGAACTTTTAATTTGCACAATTCTATTGAAAAAATCACGATTATCAGGACACAGTTTTTGGTGTTTTGGTTTTCAATTAGTAAAGAAAGGGATTGAAACAAGAGGGGTTGAAGTTAAATACCTCATTTATCTTTTGATGGAAAATTATAATATTTCTGAAAAAAAAACCTTTCATGACAAGATGCTGTCGAAGACATTTCGAAAATAGGTACAAAGTCTGTTTTTTTTTTTTTATTTAGAAACTGTAAAATATGATAAATATCCAATATTAACAAACACATAATCCAGGATCCATATACATTAGATTTATTACTATAACAACTCATGAATATTATAGACATTTATGATAGAACAATAGAAAATAGGAAATAGATTAAGAGATTCACTTTGAGCTGCAGTCCAACATTGAGATTCCAAAGGTCTCCATAAAATTTAACTATGTTTCTCTAATATGCATGTAAATTACTTTTGATAAAAATATTTCTCAAAACCTCATATTATACCTTTAATGTTGCAAGTTATTTTTTTTCCTCAGCCAATTAAGTATGAAGGTTATAATTTACCCCCTTGTTTGTGTGTGTGTGTGTGTGTAAACAGCTTCCCGGCCACAGTTTTAATAGTAGAGTAATGAGTCTTGCAGGGATTAACTGATATGTAAAAAGCTGGAATTTACTATATTTTGCAAACTCCTGATCAAAGGTCAAGTTCACGGTTAAGTAAAATGTCCAATTCACGTAATCATCCATAAGTTTGGACATCGTTGTCATAAAGACTTCAAACATGGTTCATATTTGAGTGTAGGAAATTGCACGCCAATTAATTCATGAAAAGTCGAAGGTCAAGGTCGATTCCAAGGTCAAGGTCAGGCAAAAGGTCAAATTCCAGTGACCTTTTGCATCTGACATCATCAGAGGTCAGGGGTCATTCAGCATCTGTCTGCTGGAGATGAGACGACCCAAGGGGGGGGGGGGAGAGAGAGAGAGAGAGAAAGAGACGGGTCGTATCTGTACTCTTGAAGATGAAGTGGATGATATTTCAAATATTTGATAATTGAAGTTTCTATTAGTTTTTTATTATATTTTCCTTTTTACCAGAATTTTATGATAACTTATCAAGAATTAATAAGATTAAATTAGAAACAATGAGTATTATCATAAAAAACAAATATATAATCTATTAAATTATCCCTGTATCAATATCACAAAAATGTTATGTAATGTAAGAGAGGGTCGAAATGACAAGTCCTGATCCAGGGGATATTACGAACCATCCAGTTTTTTAAAGTTTAGGTTCCTTGATTCTGTGTACTTATAAATGAGGCCAGTGGCGAGAGAAACTTACCCCGGGTACTGAGATGAATAGCTCGAACGAGGAGTGTATTTCCCGTAGACTATCATCGTTATAGTTATGTTAGAACTTTATGCCAACGTTATTGATTTAGGCCCTGATTAGTAGACAAAGAGAAGCATGGAGAGAGAGAGAGAGAGAGAGAGAGAGAGAGAGAGAGAGATCCAAGAGTGGTCAATACTCCGTTGGATGTATATTGCCAAATCCTACTGTCGTCTACCCAGGGAGGAATTTTTTTCTTTGCTTCCTAAAGTTACACTCTCCCTATTCTCATCCTAGCATTCTTTTCATTCTCTTCCTTGTCTTTGACTTAGAGATATTTTATAGCTCTTCCTCCTTAAGTCTGTTCTTAACCTAATCTCTCTCTCTCTCTCTCTCTCTCTCTCTCTCTCTCTCTCATCTGAGAAACACCTCGACAATACAAGACACTGAAGTGTTCAAGTATTGTCGTCAAGAAGGAATAATGACTCTGTCGTAATGGATGCTCCGCCATTTTGAATTTTGGGACAGAGAATCCTTCAGAACATTGGTTGGGATGTTGAGAAGGATTCTGACGAAGTCGTGTGACAGATTCCAACTGGGAGCGAGACATATTTAGAGAGAAATATCATGACAGATTTTGACTGGGATGGAGACATATTTAGACAGAAATATCATGACAGATTTTGACTGGGATGGAGACATATTTAGACAGAAATATCATGACAGATTTTGACTGGGATGGAGACATATTTAGACAGAAATATCATGACAGATTTTGACTGGGATGGGAGACATATTTAGACAGAAATATCATGACAGATTTTTATGGGGAATTAGAAATATTGAGACAGAAATATCATGACAGATTTTGATGGGGAATCAGAAATATATAGACAGAAATATCACGACAGATTTTGTCTGGGAGAGAAACATATTTAGTCTGGGATATTGTAAAAGATGAAGACCGAATCTAACCTCTCTGAACTTTTCAAAAGATGTCGACAACGACTCAAGGATCAAAGGAGGATGAGATACTGTGTGTAAAAGGTGTCCCTCCACACTCGAGTCTTATCTAAGAACTCCTTCAAACACTCGACCTTCTCTTACTCCTCCTTGAGTCCCACCAGAGGATAAGGAATGGTCACACTCCAGGTCACCTTTCCAAATCAACGGAGTGAGGAAGGTCAGCGTTTTAAGACAATAAGGTCAACAGACGATTAAAGGTGAGAATAGGGATAGAGAAGGTGGAATAAATAGAGAATAAGAGTAACAAGAGAGAGAGAGAGAGAGAGAGAGAGAGAGAGAGAGAGAGAGCCAATCATATGGGATGAATAAAATGAACGAATCAGATAATGAAAGACAGATTACCGGAAATTGAACCACAGTAAATGAAATGGAATAAATAATAAAAGATATGGAGGAAAAAAAATCTCATTGTTGCTCATTTATTGTATCACAAATTGTTTTTCGGAAATAATCCAGAAAAATTGTATGAAAATAAATTTTTATTTTGAATACTAAATAGAAATGGAATCTAGGGTAAGTTAATGACATATACTCTGTTTTATTAATAGCTGTAATTTTTTTTTATTTTCTGTAATTCGTAATATCTGTAATGTTTCAAAAGTTATTTTGAGAATTTGCTTCAAGATAAGATGGGAAATGGAATCTGAAACATGGAAGGTAAATTTCAAAGTTTTTTTTTTTTTTTTTTTTTTTTCTTTTTTTTTTTTGTGACGATATTTCAGGATCGTTGCTTTTAGAGTTTGAGATTAGTCAAAGCAAAAGTAGGTCAAAGTAATCAAGGCTGAGATTTCTGACTTTGATCTGTTTTGAACGAGTTTTAATTCTTGTTAGTTGCTCATTTGACTGCAAGGGGATTTTCTGTTTAGGATTTTAAGATGATTATAAGGATTTACTTATAAAATCTACCTGTTAAAGAGACTTAGATTTCACTGCAAACTTTCACACCGGAGTGAGACCTTTAAGGATTGAAACCAGATTATTTATAGCTATGGTAAGCAGCTCTTCTAGGAGAAGGACACTCCAAAATCAAACTATTGTTCACTAGCCTTGGGTAGTGTCATAGACTCTCTACCATGGTCTTCCACTGTCTTAGGTTAGAGTTCTCTTGGTTGAGGGTACACTCGGGCACACTATTCTATCTGACCTCTCATCTTCTTGTTTTTTTAAGTTCTTCATAGTTTATATATGAAGAATTATTTTAAGGTTGTTACTTTTCTTGAAATATTTTATCTAATTTTTCATTACTTCTCTTATAATTTCCTCACTGGGCTATTGGGCTTATAGCATCCTGGAGCCCTTAGGCATAATTATAGCATCATGCTTCCAACTAGGGTGGTATCTTAGCTAATAATTATGATATTCATAATAATAATAATAATAATAATAATAATAATAATAATAATGAAGCATATACCTATTGTTGAAAGATATTTCCCAGATTTTGAAGAATATCAATTTAAGTTTTTTTTTTTTTTCAATTTTGTCAAGATTTCAATCATGCTGAAACTTTCTTAACATAAAAATTATATTCTACAATAGATTTCAAAAATCTAAACCAGCAAAACCAATTGATGAAAATATCTGGTTAATTTTTTCTTAATCGTTATATTTTTTTTTTAAACTGAAATCCAAAAATTTGGAAAAATAATATTTACTTTTCAGTTGTTCTCGTCAGTGATGAGATGCATCTTCGAATTTGTAATTCAATTCTCTCTCTCTCTCTCTCTCTCTCTCTCTCTCTCTCTCTCACTCTCTCTCTCAGTCTTCACCACCTGGATGCAAAGACTTTTTTGGGAGCTGAGAATGAAAGATCATTTCAATTTTAATGGAGTTTTCCTTCGCCAGATTCAACAATTAGCTGTATTTTCTCCTCCTCCTCCTCCTCTTCCTCCTCCTCCTCCTCCTCCTCCTCCTCCTCCTCCTCCTCTTCTTCTTCTTCTTCTTCTTCTTCTTCTTCTTCTTCTTCTTTCAATATTCTCCTACTGTTTTGTTTTTAAGACTACACATTTAATAAATTTTTATATCAATATTTTAACTCTTCCTTCTATCATTCTTTGTTTAATTTCTATATTCGCAGGACAAATTAAGAGAAATTATAGTAAACAGATATGAATAAATATTTATACTAATCTATAAAATAAATATAAAACAAATATCTATATCATCAAACTGAATTGAAAAAAGGAACAAATTTCAAACACAAATAATTAAAATGATATTATCAGAAAGTGTTGCTCGTGTCTTGTCTTATCTGAGAACCTTGACAATGTCTTGTCACTGTACAGGCAATCAAGACTATAAGGACTTGCATAGGGTCATGTTACCTCTTTCTCTCTCTCTCTCTCTCTCTCTCTCTCTCTCTCTCTCTCTCTCTCTCAGTATTCATCTTTTTCTTTTCCTTTTCGACATTTTTTCTAAAACCATTTTTTTTGAGAGTCATCTAAAAAAAAATTGTTTCTCTATCCATAATCATCTCTTTTCTTTAGCTCAACTAACATTTTCACTTTCCTTTTGACCTTTTTCTTATAAAACTTTCTTCAAACGTTTCCATAAAGAAAGTTTTATAAGAAAGTTTCCTTATTAAAGAAAGTTAGACTTTACCTCAAGCTGGTTACACCTCATAACTTTTCTGGTGTACTTGCAATATTTTTTTTTACTGAATTAAAAAAAAAATCATCTTCCAAAGACAATGGAAAATCGTAATGTATAACTACATCAAACCCAAAAAGAATATTAGCGTTTATCGAAGACTCATTGAAAGACAAATATTCATCAAAGTGATGAAGATCATTCATCGCGATATGTTTGGGTGACCAAAAGCTTTCTTATACCAAAACACCATATAACCTTATATGGACTTTTATAAAGATGCTTCAAATTTGGTTCACTATAATTGCCACAACGAAATAAGCCCCGCCCCTGATGACATCATAACCAATCACATTGTCTCCCATGTTAGCAGGGATGACCACTGTTAACGCAGGAGGCATCCTCATTGGCTATGACGTCATCAGGGGGTGGGGCTTATTTCGCTCAGAATCTTTACGGCGACTATAAGTTGACAAAAGTCCTGTTACATAGTTCATCAGTATTAATATATTCTACCATTATCCTTTACTTTTCTGTCTCTTTTCCGTAATGTACAGCGTAGTCTCTGGTAATAATAATATTAATCAGTAAAACTACATTTGATGAAGAGAATGCGACCAATCACATCAACTACATTCTGGATTCCCACGCATCCCCCCCCTCTCTCTCTCTCTCTCTCTCTCTCTCTCTCTCTCTCTCAAAAGTAATATAATTTATTTTTCTCAAAACCATTCTCCCGTCTTCATTAAGTTACATTCTGTAGCTCCTAAAGGAAATATTTCCACTCGACTTGCATTTCATAAGCTGCGACCCCAGAGCTACGGAACCTCCGAAATGAAGCAAAAATGTAGCGGTTATGGACGAGGTTTTTTTTTTTTGTTCTTTTTGATGGACTTTTTCCTCAGGTCTGAGTTGACAATTAGTGATTTGAGTTACTCATTTGACAAAGCCACTTTAAAAGAGACGAAATCATTCCGAGTTTGAATCATTTTTCTCTGATGCATTTTGACTTTTTTTCTAAAAAAAAATTGATTTACATAAATGCATAAATTGCATAACACTAATTGAACACTGTATAATTAGCTTGATTTAATTATTATATTTTACTTTGAATATATACATATAAATTATATACACATAAAAGGAGAAATAGATAAGAATAGAGAAATTGCACGCCATGTATATAGTAATAAAGATTTGCTTTCAGAAAAATTCTGTTTTTTACTCATTTTTTTCTCCTGCAAGAATTATATTCAGTGAAAGCTTCGCTTTTGTTTTCAGAATGCGAAAAGTTTCACGCGATGGGTAATATATCAGCAGTTATTTTTCAAGGTAGAACCAATATAAACATTGATGTTCTGGAAAAAAACTATTTTCTTTTCCATGTGTAAACTATTTCATTACAAGATAATTTAGAATCAGAAAAGAATCATTTTCGTGATATACTTCTATCCACACGATCGTGGTATTGATACCAATTTCTAGCAAACCACTGTATGTATATATATACTGTACATATATATATATATATATATATATGTATATATATATATATATATATATACATATATATATATATATATATATCAACAAAACGTTTACCCGATTGAGCGGTTTAAAGAATTGATATAAAAATGTTAACTGGGTGTCGCCGGTCGCTTGCTTTTGACATTACCCATAGTCATAAAACAAAAAAATTCTGGGTAACGTACCTACAACTATAACGTTAAATAATAAAATAGCATACACGCCAACCTTTGATATGTTTTACCTCCTCCTACTTTCCTACATTGTTTAATGTTTATTCTTCCCACTCTTAAATCTTACTACATTCTTTTGCACTTTTCATCCTGCCTTTTAGTTCTAATTCACCATCTTTTCCCTCCTTTAACGAACCTCTTTATAACATCCTACCTCTTAACTTTTACCTCATACATTTTAACTCTAATTAACCCGTACTCCCTACCTCGTACCCCTTACCTTTTAGTCTTACTTCTTACATCCTACCTGTTAACGTTTAACTCTAACTTCTTACCTCCTACATCTTACCTAGATACCGTTTACCTCCACCTCGTACCCGTTAGCTCTTTCATTTTACCTTCTTCCTCTTTAATATTACCTCCAAACTCTTACATCCTACCTCTAACATCTTATGATCCAATCTCTTACATCCTACGTCTAACGTCTTATCTCTTATTCTTACCTCTCACCTTTTACCTCGTACCTTTTACCTCGTACCTGTTACTTCGTACCTCTTATCTCGTACCTCTTATTCTTACCTCTCACCTTTTACCTTGTAAGTTTTACCTCTAATCTAGTAACTCTTACCTTTTACCTCTTACCTTTTACCTCTTACCTTTTACCTCTTACTCCTTACCCTTTACCTTGTAGGTTTTACCTCTTACCTCGGATATCATGCCTCCTCTATCCTAACACCTCAAGTCCTATGAGTATTGACTATTGACTGATAAAAACTGACTGATCAAAATAAACTGATAAAAAATTTGATTAGGTACCGATAATATGATACATTTCTCTCTCTCAAAGTAAATCTGCTACTCCTCACCATGACTATGGGTAATGTCAAAAGCAAGCGACCGGCGACACCCCGGTTAAAATTTTTATATCAATTCTTTAAACCGCTCAATCGGGTAAACGTTTTGTTGTCAAGTTATATTCGGATATAGACAGACGTTTCCCCGGTCAAAAGTTCCAACCGATTTATCGGTTTTTGGGTAATATATATATATATATATCTATGTGTGTGTGTATGTAAGTATGTATATATGTATTTATGTATGTATGGGTGCGTGTGCGCATGTTCGTCTTTCCATTTCTGAGAAGAATATCTATCAACTGACTTAATACACAAAATCGGAAATAAACTCCAAACGTAAGGAAAACTCAGAAAAAAAAGGGGCAAAATATCTTTAAAAACCATATTCCTTCAGACATCTGGAAGAGAGGCAGCAGAGTGCCAGATATAAAACATAAAAAAAAAACAGATAAATCTTTGATCTCCCAAATGGATTCAAATGACAGTCGCATAAGACAGGTATCAGACACGTCCCAGAAGTGATAAATCCTCGAATTAATCTTCGCGCGCTGGCAACTCTCTCCCTCTCTCTCCTTCCCGCCACCCGTGGTAAGTTGCCATATGCCTCCAGAGAGAGAATTATCGCCTTCCAGTTTTGGAAGATTCGTTCATTGCAGTAAAGTTGGAAAAAGGTAAGGGAGGTCCAGAAGAAATAAACGACGGACGCCGGATAGGAAAGCGAAGGAGGGGTTGGATCAAAAGAGAAATCTAGACATTTATCATTTCAGGAGATGATTAATGACCTTTCTCTCTCTCTCTCTCTCTCTCTCTCTCTCTCTCTCTCTCTCTCTCTGTTTGATTTTTCTTTGGGTTTGTCTTATCTCCTAAAAGGTATTCTAAAATAAATTATTATTTAACTAGTGAATATCTTTGCCAAACAAATTCTAAAAGGATTATTAAGAATAAGTTCAAAAGAAAAAGATAAGGTCAGAATTAAGTCTGGTCATCGCTCAAAATATAAACTATTCTAAATATAGGTGAAATGGGGTCAAGTTAATTGTCCAAAGAGATTTTCTTTGGTAAGTTTTACCTGAGGTCAACGGCTAAATATTCTGATCGGTCTCTGAAGAGGTCAGGTTGGGTCACTTCAAGTAAAAGAAAAAAAAAATGAAATTGATGGATTATCAGTTGAGACCAGGTCAGAAGGTAACTTCATTGGGTCAAGTTAGGTCTGCCTTAAATGCTCAGGGAAATCCCACCAATTATTTTTCTTTAAAAAACTGTTCACTGCAATCGGTTTATCCTAATTTCACACATTAAACTGTATCTCTATGTACACACACACACACACACACACACATATATATATATATATATATACATATTTACATACATACATACATACATAAATATATACATATATGTGCATATGTATATATATATATATATATATGTGTGTGTGTGTGTATACATACACATATACATACATACATAGATATATACATATATATATATATATATATGTGTGTGTGTGTGTGTGTGTGTGTATGCAAAACAACCACAAGGAAAATTAATAGAAGATATACAAATAAGTCCCAACTAGTTTCGTGTTACTTCTTTAGAGGAGTGATTTATTCAGGGAGGTCTCTTTGCATTTTATATGATACAGAACGAGTACCAACATATAGTCAGATATTTATAAAACAATACTCTACTCTCGTTTGTGGGTGGAGACCATACCCCATTAGCCAGGTGTTACAAACGTTAACAAAGTAACGCTAAGAAAACTGCATCCGCTTCTATACTGATGGCGAAATTAATAAGATTAGGAATATAGGTAAGATATTGAAGAACTCTGAAATTGTATTAGATGGTGCACTAAGAACAGTAAAGAAGACCTTTTTTGCCCAGTAATGATAACAGGATGAACTATAATGCACAAAACGTACGTGTACTGTCTTATAGTCATTCTTTTAAAGACATTGCCCCAGCTCTTAAAAATTTTCAACATTAATGTAGCGTTTAATAGTAGCAATACAATAAAAATAAAATCTAGCACCACCAAGGAATGTGTGCATCGTATTCCATGTAATGCATACGAAAAATTCTATATTGGTCAAACTGATAAAGCCCTTGGAAAGAGAATTGAACAATATAAGAAAAGTTTCATATATGCTCAAGATAATAATGCACTCTTTTCCCACATTAGAGATAAAAATAACACTATTAATTGGTCAAGTTCCAAGAAATTGGTTCTTTCAAATAACTTATTGGAAATTGAACAACATAAGAAAATTGTCAGATATGATCAAAATAATAATGCACTCTTTGCCCACATTAGAAATAAAAATCACCCTATTAATTGGTCAAGTACAAACAAATCGGTTCATTTAAATAACTTATTAGAAAGAAACATCATAGAGTACAGTTTTATAAAGCATTGCTTTGATAACAACTTGAATTTAGAAGATGGAAGGTTTAAACTCGATGCATTTATATGCAAAGACATTTGCAAGATTTATATATATATATATATATATATATATATATATTAAAAAACTTTGTTTAGAGTCCAGTATTGTTCTGTAAATATGTGTATGTAAGTCCGTAATCTCACTGTACCCTATGAAATGTAAAGAATCCTTGTTCAATAAATCAGTCCTCTGAAGAAGTATCACGAAACTAGTCAGGACTTGATTTTATATTTTATATTTTCATTTTTCCTGTGGTTCTTTTGCATGTGAGCATCACGTTTCTCTGTGATTTCTATACATACATACATACATACGTTCATACATATGTGTGTGTGTATATATATATGTATATATATATATATATATATGTATATATATATATAATATATATTATATTATATATATTATATATATATATATCATACAACTCAATGAGCTATATAAAGAATAAGGATGGGAATAACACTAAAAGACAGAAAAAGAACAAACTAAAATAGAGAATATTCTAACAACATATAAGAAAATGAAATGGACATGGGCAAGACTTATAATGAGAATGGCAGATAATAAATGGACATTAAGAATAACAGATTGGATCCCTAGGAATGGCAAAAGAAGGAAGAGAAGACAATGGATTGAGAGTCTAAAAATAGATTGTGGGTATAGACTGGCACAGGAAGACCATAAACAGATGGGAGTGGAAGGAAATCTCTAAAGACTTTGCCCCCCAATGGACTATTTATAACTGATTATATATATATATATATATATATATACAGTATATATATATATATATATATATATGTATTCATACCTAGATATCTTTAGTTATTCAAAACAGTTACTGTCCTGTTATCATTAAGAATTATCAATACAGAATTTCTATAGTTCTCATTTCAACATTCAGCATTTCACAAGAGAGAGAGAGAGAGAGAGAGAGAGAGAGAGAGAGACCTGGAAAACAGGCAGCGAAGCCAATTAAACTTCCACGCTCCGTGATTAGACATCAAAGAGGATTCCACCCCGTGCAATTAGATGAGACATGACCTGAGATCAGTTGCTTGAAGGTCTCAAGAAGAAAAGTAATATGTCTCAGCCATATGTGTGTGTGCGTGTGTCTGCATGTCCCACGACTCTCTCAGTGGGTCTTAATAATTCTCTTTTCTCAATTTGAACGCTTCTGTTTGTCGTTGATTGATTGAAATCGCATGATTTCTGGCGTTTCTTGAGGAAGGTTTTGCGATTAACGTATAAGATTTGAATTATGACCACCCAAATACTGCTTGCAGATCGATCCCAGCCCGGGACTGTGAGATGAAGCTGTTTACTGGAGAGATTACTGATGTGGTTGGGCATCATACCTGGCTGATGTTCTGATGAGCATCTCTCCAGATTATACTGGAACTACAATCCAGATACCTTCAATCTTATAACCATCACCTCGAATAACCATAACTGGATGTGTGCTTCCTGGAAAGGCGACACTTAATTTTTGACTGGTATTGAACCTCGACACAGGATAGAGAGCTTAGAACTAATTCCTAATCGCCTCCTAATAGCCTCCTGGTAACTTTTAAGCTGTTTACTGGGGAGGATACTGCTGTGGTTGGGCCCCACAGTGGGGGTTAGGCTTGTCCGGCTGATGTTCTGGTGAGCGTCCCTCCAGATTATACTGGAAGTGAAACAAGACACCTTTACCTTTACCTCAAAAGCCAAATAAGTCCCCCAGAAGCATCAGAATCTTCAACAAAGTAGTGGCAATAGTTTTTGGGGTTGAAGAATATGAGATATAAATAAATGCCTAAACTGTCAACACTTTAATGTTTTAATAAGAGGTTATTTTTAGCAAAATAATCAATTCTCGAAAATTTAGATCCTAAATACTAATTCAGCTCTTCAAGAGTAACATCTTGAAATACATAAATAAAACTAATAACGCCCTAAGTAAGTCATTTTTCATTCACTGTAGTAGACTTGTTCTAATGAAAGATAATTAATTTTAAACCATTGAAAATTCAATGAATAATATTATTAGATATATTGTAATTTTGATTGATTTCTGTTATCATTGGTTTCCATTCATTTACTTTAGTGTGTCTGCCCTCTACATCTCACCTATAGTCACTGCAGAGGTTCCGAGTGAAATAAGCTCCACCCCTGATAATGTCATAGCTAATCATGTTTTCTCCCGCATTAACAGTTGTCACAACACATCCCTTTATAGTGGGTGTTTGACTATGACGTCATCAGGGGGTGGGGCTTATTTCATGGAAACAATGTGATTAGCTATGACGTCATCAGCGGGTGGAGCTTATTTCAAGGGGACAATGTGATTGGCTATGACGTCATCAGAGGATGGGGCTTATTTTGCCCGAAATCTTTGCAACGACTGTGCTTACATAAATAAACTGATAGGTAGATAAATAGACAGTCTCATGTTATTACTTCCTAATATAATTTTAATAGTAATTTTAGGTGTTTTAAGTAGCAAACCATAACCTCTTTCTACTTGATTAAGACCTGTTCAACAATATCTTTAATTCTTAGAATTCCCAATGATATCTTATCTATATATTTCAAGTCTATTGATACGTCAACTTATAATCACTTTCCTTTTTATAATTAACTCAATGCTGCTGTTCTATAATAATCGAATCTTGCACCAACACGATTCCTAGAAGAGAGGATAGAAATTAGAAGCTGAATGAGACGCCTGATGTGCATCTCTGGACCTGGAACTATCACATGTGAGATACTGCTTCAGAGAATATTGCCTGAAATGACTGAAGTCCTCCATAGATTTCTTGGAAACAAATTTTTAAACTAACTTTTTGGGGGGATTTTCATGATAACGAATTTGAGATCAATGGCTTATTATTTTACAAGTAAAATGATCTGCAATTCCTTAAGTAACCTATTTTTGAGATTTAGAGAAAAATACATGAATTTTGGATGCATAAAGGATACTATGAATATTTTGAAACTACACCAATATGCAAAAAATGCACCAAAATAGACTTAATTCAGAGGGTATATAAAATTTTAAAAAAAAAATCCCCTCAAGTATAAAACTGTAAATCTTTTATATTTTCAAATCCAGACTTTCATAAGGAAACCAAAGGAATGTTTTGTGGTACATATCTTCAAAAATGTAACGAGAATTTCAAATTCAAATTCTTCATTTCTGGAAGAAACGACCAGATTCAGATGGAAGTTTCTAACCTTAAAAGATCTAGTATTGGCTGAAGTTTATGTCCATAGAGAGAGAGAGAGAGAGAGAGAGAGAGAGAGAGAGAGAGAGAGAGATGGGGAAAATCCTCTCGCACTGCTGTGTTCCTAAATGACCCATGAAAATGAAATGCCTTTCAGGGAGGTCCTTCGTTTTGTTGATAAAAAAAAAGAAAAAAGAAAGGGACAAAAGGTTTTACAAAAGCAGATTTTACTATTCCTTTATATTTATAATTTTTCTGCGTAAGATTTATGGTATATATATATATATATATATATGTATATATGTATATATGTGTGTATATATATATATATATATGTGTGTGTGTGTGTGTGTATATATATATATATATATATAATTTATATGTGTGTATATATATATATATATATATATTTATATATGTATATATATATATATATATGTATATATAAATCATTTTAGACCCTCATACATTCTCATTCTACCTGTTTGACTCTCTCTCTCTCTCTCTCTCTCTCTCTCTCTCTAACATGTTAGAATGTGGAAGCATTTCTTCTTTTCCTATCCTTTATCAAAATCAATTTATTCCATCTTCTCCCCGATTGAAAATTGATCCTTAAGAATCAATTATTCCTTTCTATCACACCAGCAACATTGTCTTTCGGATAGATTAGGATGAAGGACTTTAGTTTTGGGCCTTGGAACCGAAACCCATGTGCGTAAATTCTCATAGACTTCATTTTAGGGTTAATTTTGAACCAATACTTAAAGTTTCTCAATTATCTCAAGGAGCAACATTGCTCTTTTGTGATGATTAAACATTGGGTAACATTCTTTGATATATATATATATATATATATATATAATGGAATATTAGGAAAATACTATTATTAATCCATATTTTCCTTATACTAATTACCATCAACCTCTGATTTATCATCATTAATATAATCATAAGATTTTACAAATGCTGGTGGTACAGAAAAGTGGCTATGTGGCGCCTTAACAGAGTGGGGATGATGGTACTCTTCTCTTCGAAGCAACTGGTTTTTATTGAAGTTATCTTATGAAAATACTTCTATTATCTTTTGCATATTGGTAAATATGTTGGAAAGTATTCTATGATTATTAGTATTATTATTATTATTATTATTATTATTATTATTATTGTTATAATAATATTGTTATTATCATTATTGTTATTATTATTATCATTGTTATTATTATTTATTTTTATTGTTATTGTTGTTGTTTTTGTTGTTGTTGTTGTTGTTGTAATAACCTAATAATAATAATAATAATAATAATAATAATAATAATAAAAATAACAATAATAATAATGATAATAATAATAATAATAATAATAATAATAATAATAATATCATTATTATTATTATTATTATTATTATTATTATTATTGTTTGTCTTTGTTATAATAATAATAATAATAATAATAATAATAATAATATTACCATTATTATTATTATTATTATTATTATTATTATCATTATTATTATTATTACTCGAAGCCCAATGGCTCCTAAAAGGGAAAGCAGTATTTAATATATATTGAAAAAGAACAAATTAAATTAGTAATATCTAATTCCAAGAATTACCAAAAAAAAAAAAGCAAATTTAATAAAGAATTCTCTCCTTACAGAAAACTTCCATAAAATTTACAAAGCCAAAATAAAAACAAAAATAAAGAAATAAAACTATAGCAGGGTTTAATGGATGTATATCCGGCCTGAATATCCCTCTATAAACTGTTGTTGTCAAAAAGAACGCACCCGATAAATAATTGAAGCTCGTGGGAATGCTGGAACTCCGATAAAAGTAACAAAGAGTTTCAGTTTGTTTATTTACAAGTTGTTTACAAATTCAACGTGAGTGGAAATCACATCAGGATAGTTTATATACGGTTTAGATTAAATTCCTCTAATAGCTATACTACGTATATACACAGGAAACTTTGTGATATCTAAAGATCTTAGATGATTAGTAACGATTTGAGAAACAATGAGTTGTCAATTTTGGGAAAATTTCATATTTCAAAAGGTTTAAAGACTCGCCAGAATGTGTAGTTTCTTTGATCAGTAAAAACAGCCATGTGTAGGTGGCTATGGTGATGACCTTGAATTTTGAACATTTTAAATTCAAAATTAGATGTATTTGATAAACATATATGAAATTTAAAACGTCGATATATCAGTTTGTGGATCTATCAGCTGGTAAACTTCTAAAACCTTGAACTTCTAAACTCAACAGCAGGTAAACTTCAACTAACTTCAGCTGACAAATCTTTAATCCCCTCAAATGGGTTGTTGTGGCCTATTGGTAACGTCTCACCCTGGTGATCGCCAGACTGGGTTCGAGTCCCGCTCAAACTCGTTAGTTCCTTTAGTGTCTGCAACCTCACCTTCCTATCCTTGTGAGCTAAGGATGGGGGGTTTTGGGGAGGCTATAGGTCTACCTCCTTGGTCCTAGCTTGGGTTGAGAGGGGCTTGAACACTGATCATTTGTATATATGGTCAGTCTTTCGGGGACTGTCCCTCTCCTCGGCCATTCACGAGTGACCTTTAATCCTTATCCAATCATCTAGAAAACCTATTAACTCTTCAGCTAGTAATCCTCTAATCCCATCAGCTGGTAAACATATGAACCAATCAGCTGACAAACTTATAACCCATCAGCTGGGAAACCTTCAAACGCATCAGATGACTAATCCCTATTCACATCAGCTGGCATACAAATAATCTCATCAGCTGTGAAACCTTTGGTCCCAAGAGCTGTCAAACCTTTTCCTCTGACTCGCAATAATAATATCTTTACAGCCTCAGTTACAGAGGTACGATTGCGCCTTTATTATTATAGAAGTAAGACATAGGAGCTGACAGAGGTCTGAACTTTGCACCCTTAGTTACAAAAGTGAGATGTTGGCCCTCTCACTTACACGGGTTACTTACAAAGAGTAGAAATTTGCCTTTTCAATTACAGAAGAATGAAAGGTGCAAGAATTTAGCCCCCTCTCTACAGAGGTCAGAACTTTTTCCTCTCATTTACAGAGATAAGAACCTATCCCTCTCACTGACAGAGATGAAAACTTTCTCTAATCATGTACAAAGGTGAAATAATGGTCCTCTCCTTTAAAGATATCAGATCTTTGTCTTCTAACTTACAAAGGTAAACACTTTACCCCCTTCAGTCTCAGAGGTAATATTTTGCACACTCTCTTTAGAGGTAAGATCATTATCCTCTTACTTACATAGGTTGC
This sequence comes from Palaemon carinicauda, assembly GCF_036898095.1. Taxonomy (NCBI): domain Eukaryota; kingdom Metazoa; phylum Arthropoda; class Malacostraca; order Decapoda; family Palaemonidae; genus Palaemon; species Palaemon carinicauda. Next base: position 96,358,229 of record NC_090749.1, on the reverse strand, counting down.
AACTATGTCCTCCTACATAGGCAACAATTTTGTCCTCTTTTGCTGGAAACACTCTAGTCATTTATGGCTTGAGGTTTTCGCCAACCCCTTGCCAATGCTAGCGAGCAAAAGTGTTGTAACGTCACACTACAGTCTTGCGATTCGAGGAGTAAATAGGAAAAAGTGGAAAAACCGATCAGCTAACATCATCATGGCAGCCAAAATTTTCTGACTGTTGCAGTAATACATATTATCGTTATATCACGTGAATTGAAGAATTCTACAACTACCACACGATGAACAAAGCAGATTTGTATGATCTCTTGAGGCTTATTGGATTAAGATTGCTAAGCAAGAGCACGTCCTATCTGCAGCAGCCATCTTGTTTGTTTTCATCCGTAGTCATGCTCACGGTTTGTGCTCGCTGCTTCCCGTCCAGTTGGGAAGCCAATATCTCGAGCACCAAGCTCTCGCGTTTTCCATTTTGGGCAGCAACGGCTTGCTGCTGGCGAAAAAAGAACCTTGTGTGACTCAAGCTTTACTTAGAGAGGTAACAGAGGTCTCAATTAATTTAGCTCTTTACCTTTGTTGATTGATATAACAGGGTCACCTCGAGCAATAGGAGAACAGCTAACTTAATTTTGTCTAATTCTGGGTCATCTTGTAAGGAATCTACAAAATACTAAATCGATCAAATAAATTGTAATATTATTCAAATCACATATCTTTAGATTTGTTCTTCATTTTATGAAAAGGAGGAGATGATACTACTTTTTTATTGAAATCTCTCTCTCTCTCTCTCTCTCTCTCTCTCTCTCTCTCTCTCTCTCTCTTTTATATGCCTTTCATGCATAGTTAAAGAAGAGAATAGCCTCATATTCTTTTCTTATCTTCCCCATCAGCAGCAAACTTCTGCAGTTTTCTGGACCAAAATGAGCCTCTCTTTCTTGTTCGCCTAACATTTCCAAAAGGTTCAATTTCATTATGAGCTCTTTCTTATTTTAGTAAGCATAATCGTTCCAGGATTTTGCTCACATGCATATATAAATTCGAACTCTCTCTCTCTCTCTCTCTCTCTCTCTCTCTCTCTCTCTCTCTCTAACTGCAGGTGAATTGGCGGCACTACATTTGCATGAGTAATTTTCTGCTAATGAATAGACTCCCGAGAGAGAGAGAGAGAGAGAGAGAGAGAGAGAGAGAGATAGAGAGAGAGAGAGAGAGAGAGAGAGAGAGAGAGAGAGAGAGATAACAACGGAATGGAACAAACGCAGTTGTGTTGGACAGGAACTGTCGGAACTGAGGGCACTCGAACGGCAATAGTTTTTTTCGTATTTATGGCTGGAAAGAAATGAGAGAAATAATTGACATTTAAGACTATAGCCTGAATAGATGTACGCATATAATATATATATATATATATATGTGTGTGTGTGTGTATATATATATATATATATATATATTTATAAAATATATATAAAACAATTTCCTATACATACATTAAATGACAACTTGTGGATGAGAAACTGTGCAGAAAACTTTCAAAATATTGGCCACTTCATATGCCTACGCAGAAGGTTCATTGGAAGCTCGTAGAATACTCTACTCATCTTCCAGTCTTCCAATCTCTCCATTTGACCAAACCATCTCCCAATGCTCAACTTAACGCTATTTAACTTTTCTTCCATGGTTGGATCAACCATTCATTAATACTTTTAGTTTTCTAAGACAGTGGTTCTCTTCCAAAACCTTCTGCATATACCCTGCTGCCTTTCTGGATTTATTCAATGTTCGACTCTCTTCTTCCACACATTTTCTTCCATTATTCTTTCTTCTTGCTAATCTGGTTATTTATAAAAGTTGGCGAAGTTTGATATAGAAATATTGTGAAGATTTGCCACAGAAGTTATGGTAGAAAAACCTGAAAATATCTGTAGAAATCCTCACTCAAAGTTACATCAAAATGCATGTTTTTAGATTGTACGTAATCCTACCAAATGAAATATGTTAATCAATTATTTAAACTTGTTAAAAACAGACACACAAACAGATAAAACTGTGGATTAAAACACAACTTTCTTCCACGTAAAAGCAAAAGAAGAAGAAAAGACTCAAGATGAACTTTCTTCCACCCAAAGAAATGAGCATTCCCTTCCCGAGTCTAATACTCCTAAGTAACTCGCATTCGGCCTCACACGGTTTTGATGCGCGTGGAGCCGTGTCCTTAATTGCCCTGGGAAACGCAGACGGCAATTGTTAACGAAGCCTTTAGAGTAAGGAGGCATTAGCTTATGCACAGCAGGTAATGAGGGATATGTTACACCCGCTATTTCGCCCACAACAATCATCTCGCCATCCCCATCATCATCAACTTGAGATGGTACACAAATTTCTACTTACCACGGATCACATCACAATTTCCCCACCTGGGACTGCATGCCTCTGCAGAAATGATACACTAAGAGTTACTTCTTCTTTTATCTAATTGACTGTGTTGTGATATTAAAAGTTAAAGGTTTCAGTTCCAGTTTCATTAAAAAAGATGCTTACCAGAACGTCAGCCAGGCAATTCTCATCCCGCATTGCGATTCCCAACCATAACAGTGACCTCCCGAGTAAGCAGCCTAAACTCACGGTCCCATGCTGGGATCGATCTGCTGCCATGCGAATACTAGGCAAACATGGTAGGCTACAATCTACCTATGAAATCAAACTCTAGATTTTATTTTATATTCCATGTGAATTCTTATGGCATAAAGTAATTATTATATAGATGTTAACAATATTATTGTTGATATGTACTGAAATGTCTGATGCCAATGGGCGCTATATATTAATTAAAACTAAATCTCTCTCTCTCTCTCTCTCTCTCTCTCTCTCTCTCTCTCTCTCTACATGCCTTTCATGCATGCAATGCATAGTTAAAGAAGAGAATAGCCTCATATTCTATTCTTATCTTCGCCATCAACAGCAAACTTCTGCAGTTTTCTGGACCAAAATGAGACTCTTTCTTGTTCATCTAACATTTCCAAAAGGTTCAATTTCATTATGAGCTCTTTCTCATTTTAGTAGCCATAATCGTTCCAGGATTTTGCTCACATGCAAATATGAATTCTCTCTCTCTCTCTCTCTCTCTCTCTCTCTCTCTCTCTCTCCTATCTCTCTCTCTCTGCAGGGGAAGTGGCACTACATTTGCATGAGTAATTTTCTGCTAATGAATAGACTCCAGAGAGAGAGAGAGAGAGAGAGAGAGAGAGAGAGAGAGAGAGACAACGGAATAGAACAAGCGCAGTTGTGTTGGACAGGAACTGTCGGAACTGAGGAGACTCGAACGGCATTAGTTTTTTCGTGTTAAGGCTGGAAAGAAATAAGAGAAGTATTTGACATTTAGGACTATAGCCTGGATAGATTTACACACGCGCACACACACACACACACACACATATATATATATATATATATATCAAATATATAAAACAATTCCCTATACATACATTAAATGACAACTTATATATATATATATATATATATATATAAACAATTCTCTATACATACATTAAATGACAACTTGTGGATGAGAAACTGTGCAGAAAACTTTCAAAATATTGGTCACATGATATGCCTACGCAGTAGGTTCATTGGAAGCTCATAGAACGCTTCTATACATCTTCTTTCAGGAAGTCTTCCATTCTCTCCATTTGACCAAACCATCTCCCAATGCTCAACTTAACACTATTCAACTTTTCTTCCATAAAGGAATGTTGGATTGACTATTCATTAGTATTTTTAGTTTTCTAAGACACCGGTTCTCTTTTAAAACCTTTTGCTTATACCCTGCTGCCTTTCTGGATTTATTCAATGTTCGACTCTCTTCTTCCACACATTTTCTTCCATTATTCTTTCTTCTTACTAATCTGGTTTCTTATAAAAGTAGGCGAAGTTTGATATAGAAATATTGTGTAGATTTGACACAGAAGTTATGGTAGAAAAACTTGGAAATATTTGTAGAAATACTCACTCAAAGTTACATCAAAATGCATGTTTTTAGATTGTATGTAATCCCATTAAATAAAATATGCGAGTTTACCAATTACTTAAACTTGTTAAAAACAGACACACAAACAGATAAAACTGTGGAGTAAAACACAACTTTCTTCCACGTAAAAGCAAAAGAAGAAGAAAAGACTCCTCAAGATGAAATTTCTTCCACCCAACGAAATGAACATTCCCTTCCCGTGTCTAATACTCCTAAGTAACTTGCATTCGGCCTCTCAAGGTTTTGATGCGCATGGAGCCGCATCCTTAATTGCTCTGGGAAACGCAGACAGCAATTGTTAACGAAGCCTTTAGAGTAAGGAGGCATTAGCTTATGCACAGCAGGTAATGAGGGAGATGTTACACCCGCTATTTCGCCCACAACAATCATCTCGCCATCCCCATCATCATCATCTTGAGATGGTACACGAATTTCCTCTTACCACGGAGCACATCACAATTTCCTCACCTGGGACTGCATGCCTCTGCCGTCTAGTGGCAGAAATGATAAACTAGAGTTTCTTCTTCTTTTATCTAATTGACTGTGTTTTGATATTAAAGGTTAAAGGTTCCAGTTCAATTTTCATTAGAAAATATGCTTACCAGAATGTCAGCCAGGCAATTCTCATCTCGCATTGCGGTTCCCAACCATAACAGTGACCTCCCGAGTAAGCAGCCTAAACTCACGGTCCCATGCTGGGATCGATCTGCTGCCATGCGAATGCTAGGCAAACATGGTAGGCTACAATCTACCTATGAAATCATACTCTAGATTTTATTTTATATTCCATGTGAATTGTTTTGGCATAAAGTAATTATTATACAGATGTAAACAATATTATTGTTAATATGTGCTGAAATGTCTGATGCCAATGGGCGCTATATAATGATTAAAACTAAATCTCTCTCTCTCTCTCTCCCTCTCTCTCTCTCTCTCTCTCTCTCTCCAGTTTCTCTTACAAATCTCATATACATCTAGTTTAATTGGTGGACCTAAATCCTCAAGAAATAAAGACTTTGGTTAAAAGTGACGTTGGGAAAAGCATGAGTCAAATGTCAGTGTGAAATAGTTTTTGTTGAAAGAGGATGAATGTGATAACATAAACATGTAGACACATAGATTATGTTATACTTAAAAGACATGCATGTAGGACATTTTTATTATCTGCTTGTAGAAAATTATTTCATAGATTCGAATAAATAGCAATAAATGGAAGGTAACATTTGTTGTTTATCTATTTGTTTTGGATATAAATAATTCAGTAGGCCTACACATATGAGAATTGCTGTAAATATGTATTATGTACTTATATATCTATCATTTCTTGATGCTCTTTCTTGAATGCATTTTGGCCATATGTTTAAGTAGCCTATAGAGGCCTAGTTTTTCAATGTAGATTGAGGAACATAGGCTTATAAAAATTAAATCTATAGGCCTATGAAAATAATCTCATCTCTTTAATATAAAGGATTTTAAATCTGATTTTATTAACTGGTAAATGTTTCGAATAAAACATTCGTCATTATTTATCACATTTCAAAACCTAATCTAAAACCTTTGAATGGTTTTGTTAGTTTAGATTAAAATGTTTCTTAATGCTATTCTTTTAAAAAAGATGGAGAGCCAGATTTGAAATAGAGATTATAAAGGAACCTTTGGATACATTTGGTTATTCGAGGCACACTGTAAGCAGAACTATCAGTGGATAAAGTAAGTTGTAGTGACATAACTAAACACGTAGGCATATGAAACATTTCAAAACTATTTTACTTTACTATAGTGAAATAATAATAATTTTGTATCCATTTCTTCCATATGAGCAAATATACTTTTATTTTCAAGGGAAATCTGTTGATTACGAGCTCTTAAATGTATTTTCACTTTGTATATTAAACAATGTCTTACAATAACAGTGTTGCAGCTTGCAAACACCGTTTATCTATTATAAACATTGTCTGAGGTGCAGATTTTATTGCGATCGATTTGCTTTTGTATGATCAAAATCTACCTACAATTATATATTTTTATGTATTTCAACAATGTAAAGATATTTTAGCATATTTAGAGTGAATTTCTATATTTGAATAAGCTTATAATGTATTATGAAGCATGATATTAATGCAATATCAGCTAAAATGCGATGTTAGAAATGCAAGATTAATTTATCGATGTTTACCCTTTAACGTTTTCTTTGAAAGGCAAAGAGAGAATTTTATGAAGCCGATCTAGCGATAATGGTCTTTTTACATGTAATTCAGCTATATATGAATGTTTTAATGTGTTTATTATTAATTTAAATGATTTTAAAAATATTATAAAGTACTATAACGCATAATATTCATGTAATCGCAGCCAAAGCGATGTAAAAATTGCAAGATAAATTTATCAAAGTCTACCTTTTTCCGTTTTCTTTAGTCAAGAATCTAAATATTTGGTACGCAAAAATAAATTGTATAAAATCTACGTAATGTTCTGTTAAGCATTTTTAATTTTAAGTATCATTTAAATGAGATTATAAAGCCTATGAATTGAATTAATGAAAAATAAATATAAATCACGTGACAGAAAAGCAGAAGGTAAGGTGTAAAGAGTAAAGTAAACAATAAAATGCGTCAGTTGTCAACTGTCAACCACGGCGTTAAAACGTACGTTAATGCTATCCTCGTGAAGTATTAGAAAATGATCAGATTACGTCTTAAATCCTTTATTATATCTCTAAAAGTAAGTACCACTGCATTAACCACGCACATTCCTAATTTCTGATGACATGTTAATGCTAATTTATTAGATATATTCTTAACTGTTGTTTATATCCATGACTCCTACCATCTTCTGGACATTACAGTATATATTTTATTTGTCACGCCTGAACAATTCGCCCTTTCCTTACATTTTGATTAAATTATCTATTAATTTAGTTGATTTTCAAAGTCTTTTGGTGACTAGGCCTTTTAATTATCACAGGCTAGTTAAGCATAACTGTATAGAGTCCTTTCAATACACGTCATCAAACTTCCGGTCCGCCATCTTGGAGGGCAAACAAAGACGCGTTCAGTGAATAGCTATGGTTGAACTGTTGAATATTTAGCCATTTCATCACATTCACATTCACACGATGCCCAGTTTTTGCGCTATTGCTGGCTGTGGGAATCGAGGACAAAGAGATGACAAGAGTTTCTACCGCATACCGGCAGTTATTCAGAATCAGGACAAAGATACAGAGGAATTATCCAAGTGCAGACGTGACTTGTGGTTGACCAGAATATCACGGGCTGATCTACGTGAATCCTCACTACCCTATGCACGTATTTGTTCTGATCATTTCATATCAGGTCAGTCTCGGCTAGGCCCTAAAAGTATCATTATTCCTGTGTAAACATGCTATATCCGATCGCATAGGTGACTTGACAAGTATCATCGTCAGTTCAGTGTGTAGTGTGTGTGGGGGAGGGGGCATCTCAATTTTTAAACATCAAAGGGGCATCTCAGATTTTCAAAACAAAAATTAAAAGTGCCCATATTGGCTATATTAACATAGGCTACTTACCTAGGTCCCTATTTCGTCTAGGTGCTCATGCCTATATATAATTAAGTGTATATTTATATTTATTTTAATTTGTGTATTAAATTGTGCAGACATACAGGCCTATGTGATGAATAAAAATTGATTATAAATAATAATAATATCTGAAAGCTGGTTTAACCCGAAGGGGTCTTCAGCTTATATATGAAACATTGAAAAAATAATTAAACTTGCGCATTTAATTGCAAGGAGGCAAAACGATCATCCAAGAACATTACAATAGAGTTTGTCCATCATGTGTTTATATGTATATAAGAAATTATAGCATTTGTAAACAAACACAAACACAATGTTTAGGCATGAACTGATAAAGATTTGACATTATAATGCAAAACTTTTACATACATTTTGACAATCAAAAATTATAATACACAAGGTTAGGCTAAATGATCAATATTAGCTTTATAATTATAAACACTCTCTTCATTGGCCCAGTGTTTATCTAATTTTGGACTTAAAAGCATTAAAGGGAAAAACAACGAATTCTGGAAGCAGATTATTCTATGGAAATGTATGCCCACTCATGTTCTGGGTTGGCCGACAGTACCAAGTAGTTCACCATATCAATGTATGAAATACTGGGAAAATCCTCAATATTTTGACTGAATGACTTCTGCATCTGGTATGGATCTAGGCCATCAATTAGATCGAGTTTCTGCTTGTAAAAACGATTATCATCACCCGACAATTGTTTGACAAAGTCGCTCTCATTGTCCATATTCGCTGTAGCAGCTGCCATGTTTTCGCTTTGTATGTCCTCCAGCATGGCCGCCGGCGATTCCCAGTGACGTCATTGAAAGGACTCTATTCAATTTACTTGAAGGCCTACCGAAGACTAAAAGGTAATCGGCTGGGGAAAGACAATGTTAAAATGTATTTTATCACATGATTCCTTACAGTAAAAAAATATGTATTTTCTGTCATATTTTAACATAAATTTAATTAATTCTATCTAGATTTTTGTCGGTATTGTGCATTTTCTAAGTTTGGTTTTAACCAACCACCTTCAACTATATTAGGTTAGTTCCTTCAGTGTAGACATTGCATAGGGAGTTCTATCAGCCCTAACTCTTCTTGTTTTATATTATTATTATTATTATTATTATTATTATTATTATTATTATTGCTGTCCAAGTTCCCATTGGCCTACTGCCAATTGTTATCAGATTGTGGAATGATCTTCCTAATCGGGAGGTTGAATCCGTGGAACATGAGAATTTCAAAATTACTGTAGGCTGAATGACTTAACATTGACAGATCTATTTTGATATTGAAAATTACCTTATGTATATATATATATATATATATATATATATATATATATATATATATATATATATATATATATATATATATATATATATATATATATACATATCTATGGAGCATTTGTATATATCAGCGGCCAGTTCATGGACATTAAATAACGTAAACTTTCCCCCCTAACCTAACCTACAAGCTGTGTCCTTACCTACTTACCTAACAGGGAGGCATACGCCCCCCTGCAACCCTCCTTACACTATCGTTTTCTAAGTTAGCCATAATAATACATACAGGTGGCAGCTATATGTATATATATATATATGAATGTATATATATATATATATATATATATATATATATATATATGTATATATATATATTTATATGCATATACATATATATATAAACACAAACAAGAGAACTATTAACCGAAGACAGTGGCAGACCATGGTACAGAGGCTATAGCATTACCCAAGACTAGTGTGTCCTTCTCATTGAGGATATATATATATATATACAGTATATATATATATATATATATATATATATATATATATATATATATATAATATATATATATATATATATATATATATATATGTATATTATGTTTCTTTAAAAAGACCCACAAGAGAAACAAAGGAAATAAAAATAAATAATTATATTTCAACCACTTCACTGTGTAGCCTACAATAGAATGAGAGGAGTGGACAGTGACAGTTTATATATGAAAGCAGAAGGGTCTTTCCAATTGTTCTAGGAGGGTTGTATTAAATGCATGGAAGGGTCAGCCAAATTTAATTTCATCCAGGTGCGTATTCGTATTCTTGAGCCACTCGGAGTATGTCTTGACCTTGGCGGCTGGTCCACTATGTCAGCTTTCCATCGTCTGTGGATAAGTTCAATGTGTTTGTTTGATTTATGATGGCTGATTCCAGAATATATGTAAATAAACATAGACAGATAAATATAAAGATAGCATGATAGGTAAATAGACATCCCTCTAGGAGAAAGACACTCCAAACCATTGTTCTCTAGTCTTGAGTAGTGCCATAGCCTCTGTACCATGGTCTTCCATTGTCTTGGGTTAGAGTTCTCTTGCTTGAGGGTACACTCATACATACTATTCATGTTTACTTTTTCCTTCCCTTGCTGGGCTATTTTTCCTTGTTGGATCCCTTGGGCTTGTAGCATCCTGCTTTTCCAAGTAGGGATGTAGCTTAGCTAGTAATAATGATAACGGTAATAGTTTCATTACCACTTTCAAAAAGGGGTTTTTCTTTTTGGTATCTATTATTTAGCCAACCCTTTTGTCTTGTTCACCTGACAGTCTTGTCAAGAGGGAGTAACCAAAGCTTGCATACCCAACCATCATTTTTTTTTCATGCGTAACCGACGGTGAGGCAATCAAGGTCGTATTCCTTGTCTGCAGTCATTACCATGAAGTGAACCGTTGGGTCCACAGTTAAGAAATTTAGTCTGCTTCCCCAACAGTTTGCTATCTTTTGTATATTATGGAATGGTGGTAGTTAGTTATTTTGCAGATTCCCTCTTGAACCCTTCCTATTGGGGGGAAAAGAGCTGTGGGAGAAATTGAGATGTGTCCTAACCTAAATTGCACTCGACTAGCCCAATTGTGATCAACAGAATGGTTAGACTTTAATCGTAGCCATCATTTATTCCCCACCTCGAGGATGGTTTTACTGCCAAGTAAGAATTTCATACCTTGGGGGGTTGGCACAACAATGTTGTCACCATCTGGTAAGCGAGCCTTGTATCTTTTACTGCTGACTGGTTGGGTAACAATCCCGTTATATATTTTTTTAAATATTCAACTTAGCCGGTGAATATATAATAGCTGCAACTCTGCGGCTCGACAGAAAACACACTCAAAAAACTCGCGAGCGATCGCTATGAAGGTTGCGGGTGTGCCCACCAGCACCAACTGTCGGCCAGATACCACTCTTGTATGTAAACAAAACCTTCAATTCTTCTCTGTCGACGTTGACGACAAGACGTATCAATACTCGCTGTAGAACCTGGAGTTTTCTCAACATATTTGGTGAAGTACTTCATTTTGGTTTGAGCTTTCGCAGTGCAGGTATTTTATCTTCATCTTAAATCTTGAACTCGTTTTTGGATAGATTTAATTTTTGATGACAAAGAGAGTATGGACTTTCTTTGACTTTTAAATGGCCGACCCTTCCCTTAGACGGAAGTGTGTTTAGGCTTTTAGCAATTATCTTATCACGTTATAAATTAATTATAGATTTTCCTCTATATATTTTATATCTCACCGCCTTTTTTAGGCATCTTCGATTAACTTTCCATTTATAATAAACATCAAAATAAATTTTAATGATTTGTTTATATGCGACCTTTCCTGAGAGTAGGCGGTCCTAACTTGGAAACCGAAGTTAAACAACGTTGAGCCCTTTCAATCGTAAATAGCTTTTAAAGAGCTAATGATTTAAAATTTTTTAAATGAATATTTTTAATAGATATTTTATGAAAGATTTTCTTTGAATAGTCTTCGTACTGTTTCAAAGATGAACTAACGTTTAGTTTATTTATGCTACGCAGTTTGCGCTCTATCGTTACGATAGAGAGAGAGAGAGTATCACGGTTTCACTTTGCAGAAAGAGTAAATCGATTCTGACGTTTTGTTCATTCTTCTTTCAAAGCTTAAATGTTTTTAATTCTATTTTAAAGGAACTTTTTAATTGAAAAACCTTTCAGTTTTTTCCTTTGGTCAAATAACATGTTTTTTTGACGAAACGTAAGTGGGCTCTTCTCTTAGGTGCGAAATCAAGAGAGAGAGAGAGAGAGAGAGAGAGAGAGAGAGAGAGATAGAGACGGAGGGAGAGAGAGGAGAGAAAACGTTCCGTTCAAGCAGGTAACGTTGTTCTCGAGTTACTCTCGTCCCTAGTCTCTGTACGGGGAGAAAGGATAAAACGTTTTTAGTTTTTTATTCTCGTCCCCAGGCAATGTACGGTGAGAGATTGAAAACGTAGTTTTGAATGAACTAGTGTTTAGTCTCTTCCCCAGCCACTGAATTTTTTATCTTAAAATATGTTTACTGTTTTTTGCTGGTATTAATGTGCTTGCATTATACGACTGATTTCGCAATTACAACCTTTTGATGAAGTAGAATTGCGTGCTTCAGGTAGAAATCAGTTTTATTCATACCTGATGTGAATTGTTAAAAGATTCGATTTCAGTGAAATAATTGCAAAACAGAAAATCGTAGTGATATTGCGCAAAGTGTTATCAGTGTTGCGACCGAGGGTTCGTCTGTTCGTGCCTGTCGTTCGCCTAGTCCGGGACCTCTTGCAAGCTCCCAAGCCCAGAGGAGAAGTAATGTCGTACGACTTATGGGTTCGAGAGGCCTTGATCAGCGAACAGACGTTCCCTCTATGGTATCGGGTGTATCTTACCAAGATCACCCCTACCATAAGGCGAGAGAGACGATTTTCTCCTCGTCATCCGAAGGCTTTTCGCATAAGAAACCGTGAAACAAGGTTTCGAGGCCCTTTAAGCGAAAGTCAGTCCTTTCAGGACAGGTCCAGCGTCCTGGTTGTAGCCATTAGGACAGCTCTGACCCTATGCAGTCATCGGAAGACTGCTCGCCGCCTAACAAAAGCGTAACACAGACTCCGAGAGACTTTTTGTAGGCAAGGTTTTGCAGTCACAGACGTTACCCTCATCTCTTACCGCAACCATTCCCGTTGATCCTAAATGGGTTGTACGGCAAGACATGCAGAATAAGCTTGCCTCCCTTATGGAAGACTATTCTGCCGATAAGTCCGTTGAGCCTAGCCGTTTATCTCATCGAGATCCTGGCTTTCAGCCACCCTAACGTTCCTTTGTGCGTCCTGTTGACGTTGACGTAGCTAAGCCACGTCAGTCAGGTTGTTTAGAACCACACTCGATGCGGTCTCGTGTGGATTTTCAGCCACATTTGGACGTTAGGCCACTTGCTGATGCTCCTGTTGACGTTCAGGACGTTTGCTAACAATCGGAGTTGACTTGTTTTGACGCTGAGCGTCAACCTCCGCATTCTAGAGTTGTTTTGACTGCTCAGTCTAGGCGGTCAAAGCAGTCTCGAGTGGACGCTGTGCGTCCTCACGCACCTGTTGTTGTTGACAGTTCACAGACTGTCAAGCAGTTACATGACGTTGCGTCCTGGTCTCTCGCACCTGTTGTTGTTGACAGTTCACAGACTGTCAAGCAGTTACATGACGTTGCGTCCTGGTCCGCTACTAATGCACCAGTGCGTGTGGACTCTGCTTATAAAGCATTGCCACCACGGTAGGTCTCTCCCTTGCTTGAGACTCAGCTATTATCGGACAAGGTTCCTTCAGATGAGGAAGTTGCTGTTCCCCCTCCTACTGATATTCCCTTGAGGACTCTGTCAGACGGAGAGGAGCCTAAAGCTGCTTAGCCCTCTATGGACTTTAAATAAATCATGCTGATTTTTAAGGATCTTTGTGCGGATCTTTTTGTAACTGCTGCTCCTCGTTCGCCTAAACGTCAGAGCTTACACTAGGCCTAGCTACTTCGAAGCCGTTGTTTTATAAGCTAGTGCTCTCTCGCTCTCCTAGAGAGCTTTACGTTTGCTAGGCGACTGGTTTATCACCAGGAGGAGTTTGGGGGAGACAGCCTTTGCTTTCCCTACTTTTAAGCTGGCTTATAGAGCGAGAGTCTGATATGACTTGAGAGAAGTTCTCGGCTTGGGAGTTCCTGCCTCTGCCCAGATAGACTTCTCAAACCTCATAGACTCTCCCTGGCACCTGGCCATGAGACGCTCCAAGATTTTACAGGTCAACTTCACAGCTGTTTTCGAGCCTTTGAAGTTTTGCTGTACAATTATGTCATGCATAAACAAGGCTTTCAGGGATGGCTCCAATGATCTGACAGCCACGTTCTCTGCAGGAACAAGTCCCTCAGGGATGGCTCCATGATTTGGCAGCCATGTTTACTGCAGGAGTACGTAAGAGGCAAGTGCGCTCAATGTGTTTATTGTCAAGACAAACTTCACGATGAAGTCTACCAGGCTGTCTTGACAGCATTTATGGAAGGCGACTGGATGGTCTCTCTCGACCTTCAGGAGGCGTACTTCCACATTCCTTTACACCCGGATTCCCAACCGTTTCTGAGGTTTGTTTACAGGAATGTGGGGTACCAGTTTCGAGCCCTGTGCTTTGGCCTCAGTCCTGCGCCTCTCGTGTTTACGAGGCTCATGAGGAGTGTGGCAAAATCCCTCCATCTTTCTGGGATCCGAGCCTCCATGTACTTGGACGACTGGCTTCTCAGAGCATCGTCCAGCCTTCGCTGTCTGCAGGATCTACATTGGACGTTGAGTCTGGCCAGGGAGTTGGGACTTGTGGTCAACCTAAAAGTCCCAACTGATCCCATCCCAGATTATTCTATTTTTGGGGATGGAGATTCGCAGTCAAGCCCTGCTCGAAGTCCAACTAATGCTGAAAAGAAAACGTTTATTCAGTCAGGAGTTGGAACAGTCTCGTAGGGACTCTCTCATCCCTGGAGCAGTTTGTCTCACTAGGGAGACTACCCCTTCTGCCTCTCCGGTTCCATCTAGCCTCTCACTGGAACTAGGACAAGACATTAGAGACGGTATCATTCCCAGTCTCCGAGCCAATAAAGGCATGCCTGAAATGGTGGGACAGCAATATCATTAGGGACTATCCCTAGCAGTCAAGAACCCAAACCACGTGTTGTCCTCAGACGCGTCGGGTTTGGGTTGGGGTGCGACCCTGGACGGTCGGGAATGCTCGGGTCTGTGGACCTCAAGTCAAAAGAGCATGCACATCAACGGCAAGGAGCTATTAGCAGTCCACTTGGCCTTGATGATATTAGAAAGCGTCTTCGAAACTAAGTGGTAGAGGTCAACTCAGACAACACCACAACTTTGGCGTACATCTCCAAGCAAGGAGGCACACGCTGCTCGAGATCGCAAGGGACCTTCTCTTATGGTCTAGAATTCGAGGCATCTCCCTGTTGACGAGATTCATCCAGGGGGACTTGAACGTCTGGGCAGACGGTCTCAGTCGGAGGGGTCAGGTGATACCCACGGAATGGACCCTCCACAAGGACGTGGGCAAGAGTCTTTGGGCTTCTTGGGGTCAACCAACCATAGACCTCTTTGCCTCCTCGTTGACCAAAAGGTTACCAATCTTTTGCTCTCCAGTCCTAGATACAGAAGCAATCTACATAGACGCGTTTCTACTGGATTGGTCTTTTATGGACTTATATGCATTCCCACCATTCAAGATAGTCAACAAGGTACTGCAGAAGTTCGCCTCTCACGGAGGGACAAGGTTGACGTTGGTTGCTACCCTCTGGCCCGCGAGAGAGTGGTTCACCGAGGTACTTCAATGGCTGGTAGACTTTCCAAGAAGTCTTCCTCTAAGGGTAGATCTGTTACGTCAGCCCCACGTAAAGAATGTCCATCAAAGCCTCCCCGCTCTTCGTCTGACTTCCTTCACACTATCGAAAGACTCTCAAGAGCTAGAGGTTTTTCGAAGGAGGCAGTCAGTGCAATTGCAAGAGCTAGGAGAGCTTCTACCATTAGAGTATACCAGTCGAAGTGGGAAGTCTTTCGATACTGGTGCAAGTCAGCATCTGTGTCCTCGTCCAGTACCTCTGTAGCCCAAATCGCAGATTTTCTTTTACATCTGAGAAAGGTTCGCTCCCTTTCAGCTCCCAGGATTAAGGGCTACAGGAGCATGTTGGCTTCGGTCTTTCGACATAGAGGCTTAGATCTTTCCAACAATAAAGATCTCCAAGATCTCCTTAAGTCTTTCGAGACCTCTAAGGAACGTCGTTTGGCAACTCCTGGATGGAACTTAGACGTGGTCCTAAGGTTCCTCATGTCAGACAGGTTTGAGCCATTACATTCAGCCTCCCTGAAGGATCTCACCCTCAAGACATTTTTCCTAGTGTGCTTGGCTTCGTCTAAAAGGGTCAGTGAACTTCATGCCTTCAGTAAGAACATCGGCTTTTCTACAGAAAAAAGCCACTTGTTCACTTCAACTTGGTTTCCTGGCCAAAAATGAACTGCCTTCTCGTCCTTGGCCTAAATCTTTTGATATTCCTTGCTTATCAGAGATCGTAGGCAACGAACTGGAAAGAGTATTATGTCCTGTTAGAGCTCTTAAGTTCGATTTAGCTCGTACTAAGTCATTACGAGGGAAATCTGAGGCATTATGGTGCTCAGTTAAGAAACCTTCATTGCCTATGTCAAAGAATTCTTTGTCATATTTTATCAGATTTTTTTAATACGAGAAGCTCATTCTCACTTGCATGAGAAAGACCGATGTTTGCTTAAGGTTAAGACGCACGAAGTTAGAGATATAGCATCCTCCGTGGCCTTCAAGCAAAATAAATCTCTGCAAAGTATTATGGACGCGACTTTTTGGAGAAACAAGTCAGTGTTCGCGTCATTTTACTTAAAAGATGTCCAGACTCTTTACGAGGACTGCTACACACTGGGTCCATTCGCTTGCAGCGAGTGCAGTAGTGGGTGAGGGTTCTACCACTACACTTCCCTAATTCCAATATCCTTTTAATCTGTCTCTTGAAATGTTTTTAATATTGTTTTATGGGTTGTTCGGAAGGCTAAGAAGCCTTTCGCATCCTGATTGATTTGGCGGGTGGTCAAAGTCATTTCTTGAGAGCGCCCAGATTAGGGGTTTGATGAGGTCCTGTTGTATGGGTTGCAGCCCTTGATACTTCAGCTCCTGGGAGTCTGTCAGCATCCTAAGAGGATCGCTGGGCTCCGTGAGGAAGACAGACTTACAAGGCAGAGTAATCGTCTAAGTCAACTTCCTTACCAGGTACCTATTTATTTTGGTTTTGTTATATTGATAACTGCCAAAATGAAAAAACTCTTAGCTTATACGCTGTAAACATAATTAACTCTGGTCTCTACCCACCTCCTTGGGTGTGAATCAGCTATTATATATTCACCGGCTAAGTTAAATATTTAAAAATGATATTTTAATTATAAAATAAATTTTTGAATATACTTACCCGGTGAATATATAAATTAAATGACCCTCCCTTCCTCCCCAATAGAGACACAGCGGGACGAGAAGAATTGAAGGTTTTGTTTACATACAAGAGTGGTATCTGGCCGACAGTTGGCGCTGGTGGGCACACCCGCAACCTTCATAGCGATCGCTCGCGAGTTTTTTGAGTGTGTTTTCTGTCGAGCCGCAGAGTTGCAGCTATTATATATTCACCGGGTAAGTATATTCAAAAATTTATTTTATAATTAAAATATCATTTTTAAAAAATTTTGAATAGTTACATAATTCATTAAAGAGGTTAAAGTTTATTCCTGTAAATTTTCAGAGTTTAAAAAAAAAGAAACAATTGCTTAAATTTCCAATTAATATATTCACTGAAGCTTTTTTTTTTTTTTTTTTTTTTTTTTTTTTTTTTTTTTTTTGAGATAATTGCTTCCTGTACATATTGTTGATCACAAATTCTTTTCATTTAGATGTTTTTTCACAGTACTGTACTACAAAATTTCACAAATATAGTTGCAATGGACAAACTTTACATGAGCTCTGTATACTTTGTAGAAAGTCATGAAATACTACTATAAATTGTGCATCAGCTTACCATGGCCTAACCTGACCTAGGGTTCCTTGATCTTAAGTAGAGCCACATTAGGGAATAGTACTGTACAGTTGCCTCAAAGTATTCCTTTACCCCTTACGCTTATGTTTTATGAAAATAGTATGGTAACACCGCAATGAAAGCCTATTTGTCTTGTAACGACGGACGTGAATGGTCGAGCTATTGGTATGCCAGTGCTCCTATTTTTATAAACACTACTGTAGACAATATATTAATGATATACGAATAATAGTTCACATTACAAGTGAAATAAGTTGCTGTTAAATACTTAGAAAAATAGTATAGTAACAGAGTAGTAATAATAGCAATGGTAAAAATCATATTCATTCCTGATTAATCAGACATCGTCAACCTTCGTTACATTCAGTTGAGGCAGGTGTTTGCTGAAATCCAACTTTAGTTCATAGTAGATATATGGGTTCTTTTTCAGAACATGATTATTTGAATGGAAATACGCTTTCGATTTATATAATCCATCAATTTATAAAGAAATGAGATCATAAACCACAAATTTCAAGACCTATAAATATAATTTCATAAAGGCAATTATGATAGCCATTGACAGGTCATGATACGGAAGGCTTGGGGAAAAATTAATAGACAACCCGATGTATAAAGGAACAAATATATCCAGTGTATCATTCATATATATATATTTTTTTAATTCGAGCCACCTCTCACCAGAGTAGCCTAGATGGAAATTTCTCTGGGCGGTAATTAAACTCGAGTCATCTGAGTAACAACACACCTTAACCACCCTGATGGTCTTTATATCATTGGTAGATATGGTTGCACACCGATAAAATCAGTACTCATATAGATGAGAGAGAGAGACTGAACTATGGTTGGGTTTATTTTGTCAATTTCGTTGGTATTATCAAACAATACTATATAGACCTTTTATAATACCTTGATAATGACAACAGGGACTCGATTAGATAAATGTTGTATAGCCATGTCATTATATAATAAGATAACTCCGATAACCTTGTGTCTTCAATACTTATTACAATACGGTGGGGGTCTGAAACAAGTTATTGACGTCAAACTAGCTGTTTCACAGATCTCGTTCAATATGTAATATTTCCCTCCACATATGACCTAACAAAACATCAAGAAGGAATCATCAGTCGCATGTTAATTTTTATGAAAATAAATTCCATGATGATCATTCCGTTGAGCCTAGCCGTTTATCTCATCGAGATCCTGGCTTTCAGCCACCCTAACGTTCCTTTGTGCGTCCTGTTGACGTTGACGTAGCTAAGCCACGTCAGTCAGGTTGTTTAGAACCACACTCGATGCGGTCTCGTGTGGATTTTCAGCCACATTTGGACGTTAGGCCACTTGCTGATGCTCCTGTTGACGTTCAGGACGTTTGCTAACAATCGGAGTTGACTTGTTTTGACGCTGAGCGTCAACCTCCGCATTCTAGAGTTGTTTTGACTGCTCAGTCTAGGCGGTCAAAGCAGTCTCGAGTGGACGCTGTGCGTCCTCACGCACCTGTTGTTGTTGACAGTTCACAGACTGTCAAGCAGTTACATGACGTTGCGTCCTGGTCTCTCGCACCTGTTGTTGTTGACAGTTCACAGACTGTCAAGCAGTTACATGACGTTGCGTCCTGGTCCGCTACTAATGCACCAGTGCGTGTGGACTCTGCTTATAAAGCATTGCCACCACGGTAGGTCTCTCCCTTGCTTGAGACTCAGCTATTATCGGACAAGGTTCCTTCAGATGAGGAAGTTGCTGTTCCCCCTCCTACTGATATTCCCTTGAGGACTCTGTCAGACGGAGAGGAGCCTAAAGCTGCTTAGCCCTCTATGGACTTTAAATAAATCATGCTGATTTTTAAGGATCTTTGTGCGGATCTTTTTGTAACTGCTGCTCCTCGTTCGCCTAAACGTCAGAGCTTACACTAGGCCTAGCTACTTCGAAGCCGTTGTTTTATAAGCTAGTGCTCTCTCGCTCTCCTAGAGAGCTTTACGTTTGCTAGGCGACTGGTTTATCACCAGGAGGAGTTTGGGGGAGACAGCCTTTGCTTTCCCTACTTTTAAGCTGGCTTATAGAGCGAGAGTCTGATATGACTTGAGAGAAGTTCTCGGCTTGGGAGTTCCTGCCTCTGCCCAGATAGACTTCTCAAACCTCATAGACTCTCCCTGGCACCTGGCCATGAGACGCTCCAAGATTTTACAGGTCAACTTCACAGCTGTTTTCGAGCCTTTGAAGTTTTGCTGTACAATTATGTCATGCATAAACAAGGCTTTCAGGGATGGCTCCAATGATCTGACAGCCACGTTCTCTGCAGGAACAAGTCCCTCAGGGATGGCTCCATGATTTGGCAGCCATGTTTACTGCAGGAGTACGTAAGAGGCAAGTGCGCTCAATGTGTTTATTGTCAAGACAAACTTCACGATGAAGTCTACCAGGCTGTCTTGACAGCATTTATGGAAGGCGACTGGATGGTCTCTCTCGACCTTCAGGAGGCGTACTTCCACATTCCTTTACACCCGGATTCCCAACCGTTTCTGAGGTTTGTTTACAGGAATGTGGGGTACCAGTTTCGAGCCCTGTGCTTTGGCCTCAGTCCTGCGCCTCTCGTGTTTACGAGGCTCATGAGGAGTGTGGCAAAATCCCTCCATCTTTCTGGGATCCGAGCCTCCATGTACTTGGACGACTGGCTTCTCAGAGCATCGTCCAGCCTTCGCTGTCTGCAGGATCTACATTGGACGTTGAGTCTGGCCAGGGAGTTGGGACTTGTGGTCAACCTAAAAGTCCCAACTGATCCCATCCCAGATTATTCTATTTTTGGGGATGGAGATTCGCAGTCAAGCCCTGCTCGAAGTCCAACTAATGCTGAAAAGAAAACGTTTATTCAGTCAGGAGTTGGAACAGTCTCGTAGGGACTCTCTCATCCCTGGAGCAGTTTGTCTCACTAGGGAGACTACCCCTTCTGCCTCTCCGGTTCCATCTAGCCTCTCACTGGAACTAGGACAAGACATTAGAGACGGTATCATTCCCAGTCTCCGAGCCAATAAAGGCATGCCTGAAATGGTGGGACAGCAATATCATTAGGGACTATCCCTAGCAGTCAAGAACCCAAACCACGTGTTGTCCTCAGACGCGTCGGGTTTGGGTTGGGGTGCGACCCTGGACGGTCGGGAATGCTCGGGTCTGTGGACCTCAAGTCAAAAGAGCATGCACATCAACGGCAAGGAGCTATTAGCAGTCCACTTGGCCTTGATGATATTAGAAAGCGTCTTCGAAACTAAGTGGTAGAGGTCAACTCAGACAACACCACAACTTTGGCGTACATCTCCAAGCAAGGAGGCACACGCTGCTCGAGATCGCAAGGGACCTTCTCTTATGGTCTAGAATTCGAGGCATCTCCCTGTTGACGAGATTCATCCAGGGGGACTTGAACGTCTGGGCAGACGGTCTCAGTCGGAGGGGTCAGGTGATACCCACGGAATGGACCCTCCACAAGGACGTGGGCAAGAGTCTTTGGGCTTCTTGGGGTCAACCAACCATAGACCTCTTTGCCTCCTCGTTGACCAAAAGGTTACCAATCTTTTGCTCTCCAGTCCTAGATACAGAAGCAATCTACATAGACGCGTTTCTACTGGATTGGTCTTTTATGGACTTATATGCATTCCCACCATTC
Source organism: Palaemon carinicauda (assembly GCF_036898095.1). Lineage (NCBI taxonomy): Eukaryota > Metazoa > Arthropoda > Malacostraca > Decapoda > Palaemonidae > Palaemon > Palaemon carinicauda. Next base: position 96,337,043 of record NC_090749.1, on the reverse strand, counting down.
AAGATAGTCAACAAGGTACTGCAGAAGTTCGCCTCTCACGGAGGGACAAGGTTGACGTTGGTTGCTACCCTCTGGCCCGCGAGAGAGTGGTTCACCGAGGTACTTCAATGGCTGGTAGACTTTCCAAGAAGTCTTCCTCTAAGGGTAGATCTGTTACGTCAGCCCCACGTAAAGAATGTCCATCAAAGCCTCCCCGCTCTTCGTCTGACTTCCTTCACACTATCGAAAGACTCTCAAGAGCTAGAGGTTTTTCGAAGGAGGCAGTCAGTGCAATTGCAAGAGCTAGGAGAGCTTCTACCATTAGAGTATACCAGTCGAAGTGGGAAGTCTTTCGATACTGGTGCAAGTCAGCATCTGTGTCCTCGTCCAGTACCTCTGTAGCCCAAATCGCAGATTTTCTTTTACATCTGAGAAAGGTTCGCTCCCTTTCAGCTCCCAGGATTAAGGGCTACAGGAGCATGTTGGCTTCGGTCTTTCGACATAGAGGCTTAGATCTTTCCAACAATAAAGATCTCCAAGATCTCCTTAAGTCTTTCGAGACCTCTAAGGAACGTCGTTTGGCAACTCCTGGATGGAACTTAGACGTGGTCCTAAGGTTCCTCATGTCAGACAGGTTTGAGCCATTACATTCAGCCTCCCTGAAGGATCTCACCCTCAAGACACTTTTCCTAGTGTGCTTGGCTTCGTCTAAAAGGGTCAGTGAACTTCATGCCTTCAGTAAGAACATCGGCTTTTCTACAGAAAAAAGCCACTTGTTCACTTCAACTTGGTTTCCTGGCCAAAAATGAACTGCCTTCTCGTCCTTGGCCTAAATCTTTTGATATTCCTTGCTTATCAGAGATCGTAGGCAACGAACTGGAAAGAGTATTATGTCCTGTTAGAGCTCTTAAGTTCGATTTAGCTCGTACTAAGTCATTACGAGGGAAATCTGAGGCATTATGGTGCTCAGTTAAGAAACCTTCATTGCCTATGTCAAAGAATTCTTTGTCATATTTTATCAGATTTTTTTAATACGAGAAGCTCATTCTCACTTGCATGAGAAAGACCGATGTTTGCTTAAGGTTAAGACGCACGAAGTTAGAGATATAGCATCCTCCGTGGCCTTCAAGCAAAATAAATCTCTGCAAAGTATTATGGACGCGACTTTTTGGAGAAACAAGTCAGTGTTCGCGTCATTTTACTTAAAAGATGTCCAGACTCTTTACGAGGACTGCTACACACTGGGTCCATTCGCTTGCAGCGAGTGCAGTAGTGGGTGAGGGTTCTACCACTACACTTCCCTAATTCCAATATCCTTTTAATCTGTCTCTTGAAATGTTTTTAATATTGTTTTATGGGTTGTTCGGAAGGCTAAGAAGCCTTTCGCATCCTGATTGATTTGGCGGGTGGTCAAAGTCATTTCTTGAGAGCGCCCAGATTAGGGGTTTGATGAGGTCCTGTTGTATGGGTTGCAGCCCTTGATACTTCAGCTCCTGGGAGTCTGTCAGCATCCTAAGAGGATCGCTGGGCTCCGTGAGGAAGACAGACTTACAAGGCAGAGTAATCGTCTAAGTCAACTTCCTTACCAGGTACCTATTTATTTTGGTTTTGTTATATTGATAACTGCCAAAATGAAAAAACTCTTAGCTTATACGCTGTAAACATAATTAACTCTGGTCTCTACCCACCTCCTTGGGTGTGAATCAGCTATTATATATTCACCGGCTAAGTTAAATATTTAAAAATGATATTTTAATTATAAAATAAATTTTTGAATATACTTACCCGGTGAATATATAAATTAAATGACCCTCCCTTCCTCCCCAATAGAGACACAGCGGGACGAGAAGAATTGAAGGTTTTGTTTACATACAAGAGTGGTATCTGGCCGACAGTTGGCGCTGGTGGGCACACCCGCAACCTTCATAGCGATCGCTCGCGAGTTTTTTGAGTGTGTTTTCTGTCGAGCCGCAGAGTTGCAGCTATTATATATTCACCGGGTAAGTATATTCAAAAATTTATTTTATAATTAAAATATCATTTTTAAAAAATTTTGAATAGTTACATAATTCATTAAAGAGGTTAAAGTTTATTCCTGTAAATTTTCAGAGTTTAAAAAAAAAGAAACATTTGCTTAAATTTCCAATTAATATATTCACTGAAGCTTTTTTTTTTTTTTTTTTTTTTTTTTTTTTTTTTTTTTGAGATAATTGCTTCCTGTACATATTGTTGATCACAAATTCTTTTCATTTAGATGTTTTTTCACAGTACTGTACTACAAAATTTCACAAATATAGTTGCAATGGACAAACTTTACATGAGCTCTGTATACTTTGTAGAAAGTCATGAAATACTACTATAAATTGTGCATCAGCTTACCATGGCCTAACCTGACCTAGGGTTCCTTGATCTTAAGTAGAGCCACATTAGGGAATAGTACTGTACCCAACAGTGTGACTCGTTGTGCACTGTAGGCATTATTAGCTGGGGAGAAGAGTCTTTGCACTTCTATAGCCATTCTTCTTCATTGTTTTGTCCATCTTCCTTTCAAGTTAAACTTCTCTTTGTAGCTGTGAGGGATTCCCCTAGATGTACCTTTCTCTGAATAGCATACCTTGCCCTAACTCAATGGCCTAGATTCTCTCTCCATCCATTCAATTTTAGCTTTGGAATAAACCTTTGTATTCCCATTATTGAAGGTTAAGGGTGTCTGGGTTCAGAGCCAGAATCATCTGAAGAGATGCGTACATGAACATAAGCCGGACAAGCCCAACCACAGCAGTAACCTCCTCAGTAAACAGAATTAACTCATGGTTCCAGGATGGGATAAATCTGCTTCCATGCGATTGCAAGGCAACTACATTAACACTGCATTAGCTATGGATTGACTTGGGATTTCATGTCTAGTTTTGCCCTTCAAAATAAAGTTAGAGTTGCACAGAACTGCTGAGAAAAGTCCTTTGCGCTGCAATAACTTTTCAGTAATGTGGTTGTGTTTCGTACAAATGAAAAGTGTCAGTTATTCCATGCATCAGTAATGAATAATGGCTTAAACAGTGTAGCCAGTGGTAGCGTCCTTGCCTGGTGATTGCCAGACTGGGGTTCGAGTCCTGCGCAAACTCATTAGTTCCTTTGGTCGCTGCAACCTCACCATCCTTGTGAGCTAAGGGTAGGGGATTTGGGGGGAGCCTACAGGTCTATCTGCCAAGTTATTAGCAGCCACTGCTTGGCTTTCCTTTTTCCTAGCTTGGGTGAAGAAGGGGGCTTTGGGCGCTGATCATATGTATATATGGTCGGTCTCTAGGGCACTGTCCTGCTTGATAGGGAAATATCACTTAACCTTGCCCCTGCCATTCATGAGCGACCTTTAAACTATCTTTTTAAGCTGCCAAGATTTACCGAAAGCCTGCCATAGACAGTGACAAATTGCTAGTAAGTTTGGTATTCATTATAGACTTTATGTAGAGTGTGACATACTACAATATTTTTTACAAAGTTATTTGTATAGTAACCATATAGTTTGCTAGTCTCTTTTAATGGTGGATATTAATTCTCAACCTTATATTCTACTTCATAGATGTTATACAAGGCTAGCTAACAGGTAAAATTAACATACAGTACATATGTAACATTGATTTTTAACATAATTTACCATCATCATCATCATCATCTCTTCCTACGCCTATTGACGCAAAGGGCCTCTGTTAGATTTTGCCAGTCGTCTCTATCTTGAGCTTTCAAATCAATACTTCTCGATTCATCGTCTCTTACCTCACGGTTCATAGTCCCCAGCCATGTAGGCCTGGGTCTTCCAACTCTTCTAGTGCCTTATGGTTGTGGAGCCCAGTGGAAAGATTGGGAAATGCAAAGAGCATGCCCAAACCATCTCCATCTACCCGTCACCATGATCTCATCCACATATGTCATTCAAGTAATCTCTCTTATAGTTTTGTGTCTAATCCTGTCCTGACATTTAACTCCGAATATCCTTCTGAGACCTTTGTTCTCAAATTCAAAAACTCTGTTTGATATTGTTTTATTGCCATACCACGACTCATGTCCATTCAGTAACACCAATGTCACTAAACTGATAAATAGCTTTATTTTTATTACTGATTTCCGGCAATTTGATTTCCAAATTTACTTAACTTAGCCAAGCTCACCAATTCTTTCAAGGTCAATCAACTGGAATGTGAGCCTAGTGTGGCACCAGTTTAAATGTTTTTTAAGGCCGCTCATAAGTCCTTATATAGTTTATATGTCAAATAAGGTTTAATGTTCTTGTTTTTGAAATATTTTATTTTAATTTTTCTTTACTTCTTATATCGTTTCCTTATTTCCTTTTCTCACTGGGCTAGTCCTTGGGCTTAGAGCATCTTGCTTTTTCAACTAGGATTGTAACTTAGCTAGTAATAATAATAATATTCATGACTGGCAGAGCAAGGGAAAGTGACAATGCCCTACCAAGCAGGCCAATTCCCTAGAGACCCACCATATACACATATGATCAACACCCAAGCCTCCTTTCCATCCAAGTTAGGACCAGGGAGGGCCAGGCAATGGCTGCTGATGACTCAACAGGTAAACCTATAGGCTCCCTCAAACCTCCAATCTTTAGCTCACAAGGATATTGAGTTTATAGACACTAGAGAAGCTAAGGAGTTTGAGCGGGACTCGAACCCCAGGCCAGCGATCACCAGGCAGGGACATTTCCAATAGGCCAACATAATCTTGCAGGTGAGCATGTTCCATACACCAATTGCCATCAACGTATGCAGGAAAGGGTAGGTCTATGCTACCCTTGAAGCCACCCACGTCCTCCTCTGGGAGGGAGTGACAGAGCTTACCTGCTGACTGTTTCCCCAGAACATGTTCAGCTGGACCTTGAGACGGATATTGCAAAGAACGTCAACTTTCTTGCAGCAGGTAGAATGTAACTTTGTTCCAGTGCAAATACAAACCCTCCTCTATTTTTAGGGGTATATACTTTTGGCGTAGCTGAAAGACGAGCCATGATAATTTTTAGTGAGGGGTAACTACCCCATCCGCTAGTTAGCGGGTGGGGGTGGGGTAGACTGGCTACCCCTCTCACTAACACGTCTCGGCTGAGTAACCACTTTACTTTATGGCTCTATAGAGGATAGACATGCTGTCTTTCTCACCTGCAAAGACTTGGCTTGATTGTTATTCTGTTTAGTTTATTCTTTTGTGTGTGTGTTTTTATCTTATACAATTATATGTATGTTTGTTCCGTAACTGAAATACAAACCACGCTATTTAATATGGGTTATTATTCAGCGAAGCTGAATGACGAGCCATTAGAGTTTTAACAAGGGTTTACTACCCCACCGCTAGTTAGCGGGGGGTAGGGAGGGGTAGCTTGCTACCCCCATCTCACACACACCGGTGAATACTTCACTTTGCTTTTGGCTCAGGTGAAGAACAGATGTGTCTGCTCTCACCCTCACTTTTTCTTTCTCAGAGTTTGTGAAGTTGGCCTCTATTAACATGCATACATGTCCTGGTTTACCTGACCACCCTTGTGGGACCTTTATGTCGGCGGTAGACACAGATCCTCACATCTTGTGCCCTCATTGTAGGGGCCAACGGTGTGAAAAGGGTAATGTATGTAGTGAGTGTAGGGAGTGGTCTACCTCCCAGTGGGGGAGGTTTGCCCGGCACCGGAAGAAGAAGTCCAAAAGGGATATTTCTCCTCCAATGGCTTCTTTGAAGAGAGAAAATCCCAAGGCCTCTTCTTCCGTAGCCCAAACCTCCTCCGAAGCTCCCACTCGATCGGTCTCTTCCGAGAGGCCGTCGAAGGGGAGCGTAGACCGTTGTTCTATTAACCGATCCCGGGGTGCGGGAGAGGTAGTTGCCTCCCATAGCGAGGCAGCTGCCCCTCCTCCCTCGGAGGAGGATATTGATTTACCTGTACCTAATCGTGATTTGTTACAGCTTTGGTCTTCCTTGGGGCTTCAGGGTTCGCCCTCCAAGGAAGCCCTGTTTGATATGATCAAGCTGGGAGCAGCTGTTAAACAGTCGCCGGCGATAGCAGACGTAGATCCTCTGTCTATCGTCGACGTTGTTATAACGGAGGCCTCTGGTGTGTCGGATCAAACTGCTCCTGTTGTTGTTGAGGTAGCTGAAGGCTCTGAAGCCCCCGAGGAACTTAGTCCCACGGTCTCTCCTGCTGGTGATTCTCCCCCCCCCCCCCCCCCCCCCGGGGGAGTTCACTTACAGAGACTCCCTGCGGAGCCCTTACGAAGGTCAGCTTGCTGATGCCACGACCCCTAGAGGGCGTATAAGGCGGAAGGCTTGTCCTCCCCTTCGCCGTAGAGGACTTCCTTCTCCTCACAAGGAAGTTAGGAGGCGCCTTTTCGGCTGTCGTCCCTGCAGTCCTCTGCGGAGGAGACTCATCGTTCTCCGATCTTGCCAGCTACCACCTTAGACACCTCCGAAGATCGTTCGCGATCTGCTTCGGTGGAAGGTCGTCCTTCGGGACCCCCTGACCTGTCACCCTCCAGACCTGCTGTCCTGCCATCACCCTTCAAGGATACTGATCCTGTCATTGTACAGGCACCTGTCCCTTCGGGGCACAAGGGACTTGAGCGCAAAACTGTGCCTCAGTCCCTTAAGCGCCAGGCACCCCCTGCGCGCCGTCTTGCTGCTGTTCCTAACTAAGTGCCACTGCACTCTCTTGCGCGCGTGCGCGCTCCTGCTCCTGTTCTTACGCGCCAGGGTCCCCCTGCGGCAGTTCCTGTTATAGCGCGCCAGCGCCCTCCTGCAGTTCCTGCCACAGCGCTCAAGCGCTCTCTTCTTCGTCAGCGCTCTCCAGGGCCTCAACGCACTTCTGGAATTAAGCGCACAGCCACAGTTCCTGACACAGCGTGCAAGCGCTCACCAGCTCGCCAGCGCTCTCCTACAGTCCAGCGCGCAGTACAGGAGGTACCTAAGTTAGCGCACGGGCACTCACAGGTACTTCTGCCTTCTTCCTTTAAACTGCGCACCCCTGTGCGCCCGAATCCTGTTGCGCGCCCAGCTCAGCAGCGCACACCTGTGCGCCCGAATCCTGTTGCGCACCCTGCGCTCCCATCGCAGCAGCGGACACTAGTGCGCCCGATTCCTGCGCGCCCACGATCTCCAGTGCGCCCTCGTTCTCCTCAGAGGGCACTTCCTGCACCACCTGCGCATTGTTCTCCTGCCCGGCAGCGCGCAAGTTCACCTTTGCGCCCTCACGAGGCTGCGCAATCGCGCCCTCGCCCCTTGCCTCCTGACACGCTCGCTCCACGTCCACGCGCTAGGAATATTTCTCCTGCACACGCGCGCCCAATAATTTCGCCCGCACGGGCTGATCAGTAGGTTCTTACGCGCCCGCGCACACGCTAGCGGAAGGTTGCTCACGCTCCAGCTCCTATCTGGCCTTCAACACCGCCCCACGTTCAAGCTCCTGCGCGCCGCACGCCCTCGCCATCACCTATGCGCGCGCGCGAAGTTCCTGTATCGCATTATCCTGCCGCGCGCGATCCAGGCAGGGCTCCGATCCTGCACGCGACCTCATGGGGCTTCAGGCCGACAGATCTTCTCGTTCCCCCCCTCGCAAGCGCAGGACAGCGCGCTCGCCGGAGGAGGGGAGGTTTCCGGACAGGTCTAAGGACTCTCTTTCAGCTCCATTTCAGGCGAACCCTCGTTTGTCGACTCCTCCTAGGGATCGTTCGATCCCCTTCCCTCCAGAGGGAGTGTCTGACAGTGCAACTGTCAGCCAACAGCCCTGGTTTGGTACCATAGTCAGAGCTCTCATGCAGGCTTTTAAGCCTGTGTTCTTTGAACTGGGTCACAAAGCAGTGGCTATCTCGTCTCCCCTGAAGAGGAAGAGAGGAGTCCCCTTCATGGTGACTTCTCCGAGGGCTAAGCTGTCTCCTCGGAAATCCTTGCGCAAGGCTCCTTCTCCCCCCCAGATTTTCTCTCCCTCCCTGCGGACGAGGATTTCCCATCCTCAGGGGAGTCGGACGAGCCGGTCCGTTCCCCCATCGCACCAATGGGGGAAATTCCGCCTCTCCCTGAGAAGTCTCCTCACACGGGGTTGGAGAAGAGCCTGCATCCATCGTTGCTAGAGTCCTGTATCCCTCCAAGGAGGGAGCCGAAGGACTCAAAGACTTTGCAGAAGTCTTCTGCAAGGATCAGACAGGAACCAGCTAGACCTTCGGAGAATGTCCACGTGTCCCCCCAGGAAGAGCCACTAGGGACTGGAGACTTTGCTGCTAGCCCTTCGGGAGGAGAGCATCAAGAGTCAGAACATGCGTTCTGGCAAGTTCTGACCCTCATGAAAAATCTCAACGGGTTTCCGAACCCTGACATTCCTCCTCGTGATGGTAAGGACACGGTCTTGGACCGAGTCTACGACACCCAGAAGCCCTCTAGGGCCAGTGCAGCCTTGCCCTGGTCACAAGGGATGAAGAGTGCCAGAGACAAGGTTGAAGTCCAGCTCTCCGAGCTTGCCTCCTCCAACAGATCCAGCGCCGGTAACAAGCTCCACCCTCCTCCTCGAGTCCACCAGAGGAGGTATTTCAAGATCTCAGAGGAGACTTGTTTGAGTCTTCCCATTCACCATTCTGTGGAAGAACTCACTGGGGGAGTCCCTCTAGAGAGACTTTCCAACCGGCAGGTTTCGTATTCTGCTACTGAGATCCTAAGCCAGGAGAAGGTGGCGAAGTGTGCCATGCAGGCAACTTCGTGGCTTGACATCTGGCTGGGGTCTCTGGGCATTCTGGTGCAGTCTGAGGAGCTGTCCAAAGAAAGCACCAGGAAGGCACTGGAGACATTCTTACTCTCTGGCACGCGGACCATGGAGTTTCTGGCTCACCAAGTCTCGAGCTTGTGGGCCAATACGATCCTGAAACGTCGAGACGCAGTTGCCGAGAGATTCCACCAGAAAGTCCCCAGTTCCGATGTTAGAAGGCTCAGATACTCTTCCGTGCTCGGTAAGAGTCTATTCGAGCCTAAGGACGTGGAGCTAGCCGCTGAGAGGTGGAGGAAGTCCAACCAGGACTCCCTCCTCCATAGGGCCCTGACATCAAGGCCCTACAAACCTCCAGCAACTCAACAGCCCCGTCCAGCTAAGAATACGAAAAAGGCGACAGCAGCGAAGCCAAAGGTGTCTAGGCCCTTTCCCGTCAAGGACAGGAAGGGCAGGAAGTCCTCTAGAGGAGGTAAAAATCCTAGAGGGAGCGGCCGAGGCCGTAAACACTAGGATTGCCAGTCCCCCTGCATGTCCACCAGTGGGGGGATGCCTACAAAGTTGCGCGACAAGGTGGCAGCAACTCGCGGCAGATACCTGGACAATTTCCGTGATCGCTCAGGGTTATCGCGTCCCGTTCACATCCTCTCTACCTCCCCTGACAGCGAGGCCAGTGTCATTGAGCTCCCTTACCATGGGATCGGTAAGGGGGCAAGCCCTCCGGGCAGAAGTCGAGACCATGTTGAAGAAAGACGCTCTCCAAGAGGTGGCAGACGGGTCCCCAGGCTTCTACAGTCGACTCTTTCTTGTAAAGAAGGCGTCTGGAGGCTGGAGACCAGTCATCGACCTCTCAACCCTGAACGGGTTTGTCAAACAGACTCCGTTCAGCATGGAGACGGCAGACACGGTCAGACTTGCAGTGAGACCGCAAGACTTCATGTGTACACTGGACCTGAAGGACACGTACTTCCAGATCCCAGTCCATCCGTCTTCCAGGAAATTCCTAAGATTTTGCCTAGACAACAAGATCTACCAGTTCAAGGTGCTGTGCTTCGGTCTCTCCACAGCTCCTCAGGTGTTCACCAGAGTATTCACCCTGATGTGATCTTGGGCTCACAGGATCGGTATCCGTCTCCTCCGTTACCTGGACGACTGGCTGATCCTAGCAGACTCGGAGGCAACCCTTCTTCGCCACCGAGACAGGCTTCTTGAGCTTTGCCAGGATCTGGGATCATGGTAAATCTCGAGAAGTTCTCTCTGCAGCCCTCTCAGAAACTGGTATACCTAGGCATGGTCATAGACACCAATCTCCACAAAGCCTTCCCATCAGACGACAGGATAGCAAGGCTGAGGAAGGTCGCAAGGTCTTTCCTCAAACGAGAAGAACTTCCAGCCCAAACGTGGTTATGTCACCTCGGCCACCTCTCTTCCTTGGCCCGTCTGGTTCCCAGTGGTTGCCTCAGAATGAGATCCCTCCAGTGGCAACTCAAGTCTGGGTGGAATCAAGGACACGATTCCCCGAACTCTCTGATCCGTATGGGTCCTGCGGAACAGACGGACCTTCGATGGTGGCTAGCAGACGAGAACCTACGAAAGGGAGTGGATCTTCTCGTCCTTCCCCCGGATTTGATGTTGTTTTCGGACGCATCAAAGATAGGGTGGGGCTCCCACATTCTGAACCACAGAACCTCAGGCCTGTGGTCAGAATCAGAAAGGTACCTCCACATAAACCTGCTAGAAATGAAGGCCGTATCCCTGGCACTTCAGAAGTTCCATCAGGTCCTGGCGGGCCACTCTGTGGTGGTGATGAGCGACAACACCACAGTAGTGGCTTATATCAACAAGTAGGGAGGTACCTTCTCGGAACAGCTATCCCATCTTGCAGTAGAGGTACTGAGATGGTCCGAAGTCCACTCGGTCACACTTTCAGCTCGCTTCATTCCAGGCAAAAGGAATGTGCTCATCGACAGTCTGAGCAGAGCGACGCAGATAGTGAGTACCAAATGGTCTTTGGATCCTCAAGTAGCCAACAAAGTCCTGACTTTGTGGGGTTCCCCCACTGTGGACCTGTTCGCTACAACGCTGAACTTCAAGCTCCCGCTGTACTGCTCCCCAGTCCCTGACCCCAAGGCTCTCTGGCAAGATGCCTACCAACAACGGTGGGACAACATCGACGTTTACGCCTTTCCCCCATTCTGTCTGATGAGGAGGGTGCTCAACAAGACCAGAATATCGGTCAATCTATCGATGACCCTTATAGCTCCGCTATGGCATCACGCAGAGTGGTTTCCGGACCTCCTGCAACTCCTGCCGGAGCCCCCGAGAGAACTCCCTCCACGTCACGAACTACTCAAACAACCACACGCAAACATCTTCCTCAAAGCCGTAGCTTCGCTTCAACTTCACGTCTGGAGACTATCCAGCACCTCCTCGCTGAGAGAGGATTTTCGCAACAAGTTGCGAATAGGATGTCTGGACACCTGCGCAGGTCATCCGCAGGGGTCTACCAGGCGAAGTGGCGAGTTTTCTGTGGTTGGTGTCGTGGAAGGGGTATCTCTCCACTCGATGCCACTATTCCAGCAAAAGCGGAGTTCTTCGTGTATTTGCGGGAAGAAATGTGCCTTTCAGTCTAGGCGGGGAAAGGCTATCGCTCTGCCTTAAGTCTAGCCTTCAGGCTCAAAGGAGTGGACATTTCTTCCTCGCTGGAACTTTCTCTACTCATACGGAGTTATGAACTTACCTGCCCTCAGTCGGAAGTGAGACCTCCTCCACGGAACGTGGTTCGAGTTCTCAGGTCTCTGAAGAGGCCTCCCTACGAACCATTACGCCAGGCTTCAGATCGCCACCTTACTTGGAAGACGGTGTTCCTGCTAGCTTTGGCCTCGGCCAAACGAGTCGGCGAACTCCATGGTCTCTCATACGACATCGCCCATTCAAGGGGATGGGGGTAGGTAACGTTCAGGTTCGTCCCTGAGTTTGTTGCCAAGACTCAGAATCCGGGAGTGCCGGACCCTAGGTTCGATTCTTTCCAGGTTTCGAGTCTTCGTTCTGTAATAGATGACCCAGACCATCTCCTACTGTGCCCAGTAAGGAGTCTGAGGTTGTATCTTGAAAGAACAGCTGCAGTTCGTCCCCAAGTGCAAGCCTTGTTTGTGAGCACTGGGAAAACGAAGAGGAGGGTCACCAGGAATACCATCTCAGCCTGGATTCGCAAGGTAATACACCTAGCCTTGAATCCTGACCCTCCTCTATCACGTCGCCCCAGAGCACATGTCAGGGGCATAGCTACGTCCCTGGATTTCAAGAAGAACTATTCAGTGACGCTGGTCCTGCAAGCTGGGGTGTGGAAGCGTCAGACGACCTTCACAGCCCACTACCTGCAAGACGTGACACACAGGAGACTCGATAGGTTCTCTATCGGCCCTGTGGTGGCTGCACAACAGCTGGTCTAACCTCAGGCTCCTTAATGGACAGGTAGCAGAAGGTTGAGGACATTGTTACCCAATTTTAGTCTGTATGAATGAAAAGGTTTGCCTGGCCCTTATTCTTTTCTTCATCCTCTCCTCCCTTGGAGAAAGCAGCATCCTGGGTTCTCTGCACAGCTGACCTCAAACCACTGCAGGTAAACCATGCTTTCTTGTGTTCCTAGTATTAAGGTTAATACTGTCACGTCCCCATAACCTGATGAGGTGGTATTGGGAGAGTCCTAGCCTAGATTTCCATCTGAAGAACTCCAGGTCAACTTCCTAGGACGAGTCACTCTTCTCACCTTCACACACAGCTTATGTAGGCCGCAGCAGTTGCACAGCAATGCTAGCGAGGTGCAAGGACTCCTTATTGCCTGAGTACTTACACACTCAAATATGGAGTCCCCGGCCAAAGCCAGTATGGCAGGGACTTACCACCCTTGCTATTTAATCAAACTTGCCCCTCCAGCCCTGTCCCCCGTGAAGTCCTGCCTCTAAGCAAAGTGAAGTATTCACCGGTGTGTGTGAGGGGGGGGGGGTTTAGCAAGCTACCCCTCCCTACCCCCCGCTAACTAGCGGTGGGGTAGTAAACCCCTGTTAAAACTCTAATGGCTCATCATTCAGCTCCGCCGAAGTAATAACCCATATTAAGTAGCTAAGGTTTGTATAGTTAGGAAAAATATTATCTACGAATTTGTCATATTTATGGAAACAATACTCGTATGTTGTTAAATACTTGTAATTTTATTTACAGTTGACAGTGTATTCGGCGGTCTCCGCCGTAAGGTAGTTGTCTTTATGGTGATACTACTACATCCCTACCTTGCCGACCTCCTGTGCGTGGCGGCTGGCAGTTCCTCAGTTCATGTTATGTAGCGGAGTTATGAATTGTAATTCATTACAACTTTTATTTCCTTTTCTACAGATAGCAGCGACGTAGAAAGCTAGGCCGATGGCTTTGGCTGCTCCGGTCAGTGTCCTGCACTACCTGTGGCAGCTCGTGAGCTGCCCACCTTACGAAGTAGCACTTGTTGGCGACTTTCAACCTGAACAAGGCTTGTTGATGGGAAGCATAGAGTGCTGCCAGGATGTTTGCCTCCAGGGCTTGGAGAACCTTCCCTTACAAGGGAGTGTTAACTTTCCCCGGAGTTGGGCTGAGGGAGAGCTTCCCTTCTTCAGCCATTCAGCAATCTTCCCTCTTTCGGGAAGACTTGCTGACAGCTTGACAAAATCTGCTTCTGTTATCTCGTCTCCGAAGACTGTGCTTCTTCACCATGGGGCTGGGAAAAAGCTAGTCCAAGGCTTGTTCCTCCTTCCGGGGTAACTTCTTTCTCATTCCCGAGAGAGATTGTTACGCCTATACTTTTTTCCCATGGAGCTGGGAGAAAGCTTGTCTTGGGCAATGTCCTCCTTTGGGAGGACTTCTCTCTCGTTTGTGAGAGAGATTATTACGCCTACGTTTCTTTCCCATAGATCGGGGAGAAAGCTTGTCTTTGGTGATGTTCTCCTTTGGGAGGACTTCTCTCTTATTCGCGAGGGAGATTGTTACGCCTACGCTTTATTCCCATAGAGCTGGGAGAACGCTTGTTCTAGGCGATGTCCTCCTTTGGGAGGACTTCCCTCTCGTTCGCGAGAGATTGTTCAGTGACCAACGTATGTTGTACGCCTACACTTTTTTTTCCCATAGGGCTGGGAGAAATCTTGTTCTAGGCAATGTCCTCCTGCGGGAGAACTTTCCTCTCATTTGCGAGAGAAAGCTTGTGTTCAGCTTTAGTATTAGAGCTGCGGGTTATCGCAGGCACTGCAGCCTGTCGGTCAGGCCTTGAGTCTGTTTCCAACACCGAGGAGTTTGCTGATCCACCAGGGGAGGTAGCAAAGCTTTCTCTGAGGCAGGGTTCTTCCTTCGGGGACTCGTTCTTGAGAGAAGTCTGCCTCTGGGCATCGGCGGTCCCCTTACGCTTATGGTTCTCCTCCAGGGGCGGAGCGAGAGCCTTGTCTTAAGCGACGTTCTCCTTCGGGAGAACAAACCTCCCCTGTGGAGGAGGTATCTTTAGAGCTGGATCAGTCTCCCCCTCGGGCGGAGTCTGCTGTGTCTCTTTGGAGGATCATAGGGGGGAAGGGTTTGTGACCCCTCTCCATCCTGGACGTTCTCCTCCTCGTGCTGTGAGGAGACATCTTTTTAAACCTGCTGGTTCTCCTCGCGTTGACCCTTCGGGGTCTCGTGACGATTACCCTTTGGACTGGTGTGATCCTCATGTTGATCCTGCGGATTCTCATGACTTTAGGAGTGCTTCAGGCTTCAGTCCCACTGGACTTTCAGGTTCATGTGACTTAAAACCTTTGGGTTTCAGTTGCGCTGAGCCTTCGGGCTCTTGTAATGATGGTTACGCAGACCCTTCGGTGTCTCGTTACAGGGAAATTTCGGTTTCCCATTGCGCTGACCCCTCAGGGTCTCGCAATACAGGTTACGCTGAGCCTTCAGGCTCTTGTGCCTTTAGTCACGCTGACACTTTGGTGTCTTGTGACAGGGAAACTTGTTTTCCCATTGCACTGACCCTTCGGGGTCTCGCAACACAGGTTACACTGAGCCTTCGGGCTCTCATGCCTTTAGTCACAGTGACCTTTCACGGTCTTGTGACAGGGGAACTTCGTCACCTCGTTGCGCTGACCCTTTGGGGTCTCGCAACTCAGGTTACCCTGAGCCTTCGGGCTCTCGTGCTTTTAGTCACGCTGAATCTTCGGGGTCTCATGGCAAGGAGACTGCGGTTTTCCTATTATGTTGATCCTTCAGGGTCTCGTAACATTGGTATCGCTGAGCCTGTAGGGTCTCGTGCCGAATGCTACGCTGAATCCTTGGGTTCTCGTAGCAGGGAGTTCTCTCCTCATCACGTGACCTCTAGGTGTTCACCCGATCACGCTGAACCTTCTGGTTCTCATGACCCTCGTCATCAAGAGTTTTACTCTTATGAGAGAGACTCTTTGGATTCTCGTCGCACAGAGCGTTCGCGTGACCAGTGATACGCTGAATCTTCGGGTTCTCGCAGCCCACATCCTGCTTTCCATCCAACAGGAATTAGCGATGAGGTTCCTCACCGCGTGGGTTTTGATAGGTCTCGCAATCATGGTTCACGATCCTCTGTTGCTACCTCTCCTGGTTTTCCACCTCATGACCCAGCTCTTTCTCGTGCTGCATCACGCGACAGAACAGCATCGCGCTTCGAAGCTAAGAGATGGTTATTGCGGTTTGCCATCCTCGCGGAACCAAGCTCGCCTCGTCCCGGTGGTCACCTCGTCCTCGGACGAAGTACCATCTTTTCTTGGTTGTAGAAGGTCATCCCTCCTGGGGTAATCCTCCGGCAAGGAGAGAGACCCATCAGTCTCTCCAACGCCTAGACCCTATCCTTGAGGGTAGGCCTGTGCCGATCTTGCCTGTCGGGAAGCCTACCACAGGCAAAAGGCTCAAAACACCTGCCAAGGTTCCTAAACCCCGAAGGATGCCTGCTGCCTAAGGGTTTCCTTCTCCCTATTGGTAACTATGACATAGTTCCCTTGGGTTCTGATCATGCTGCTGGTCGCGTGAACCCCTGTGGGTTCACACGACACGATTACTGAGGATTCCATTAGGAATCAGTCACAGAGTTCCTGCGGGTTCTCGTCACGACGATCCTTTAGGGTATCGCGAAATAGATTCACGATCCCTTAGGGTCATGAGAAAGGGATTCACAGTCCCTTAAGTTCGCCCGAAATTAATTCGGAACTCCTAGGTTCTCGTTGCGCCGAATCTCTCGGTTCCCGTGATCCAGAGTTTTTCTGAAAACTCTATGGTCAAGGGCCCCTCTTCGGGATGGATCTTCCTGCATAGCGTGACTGGTTACGTCACTCTACACTCCAAACTGACTACTATATGTCAGCTAGGCTGGTCTTGCCAGCACCGACCCTTTTGTTTTTGAACGAACCACCGTCATCTTCCCTCCACCCTCCCACTTCTAGTGGTTGGATTAGTAGGTGGCTTGTGATAAATTCTCATCTTCAAGAAACCTTCAACTGCTGGGACGGAAGCCAGTGGGGAATAAAATTTTTACATTCCAGTTCATCTCCCGTGGCAGGCGAGAAAGCGTTCGATGGCTACTCCTTACGGGTAAGGGGTCGATGGCAGTCTAATGTATGGTCTTGCTAAAGCAAACCCCCACATACGAGACTTCACCCTTTCCAGGAGGCTCTCATTCCTGAGAAGTTTTACATAACTTCAATGGGTTTTGTTAAAACTTCATAAAAGCTGTAACCCTTCCCAGAGCACACGCTCTATCCTAGATAAAACTGTGAGGTTATTGTCATAAAAACGGGTTTTACAGTTTGATTGAGTCGGCCACATCCCGCCATTGTACCTCGGGTACAACGACTTATCGTTTTGTATGATAGGCTTCTAAGACTTTTTATTCTACCCTTACAGAGTTGTTGTGTCAAGCAATTAGTCCCAAAGAAGCAGTGTTAGCTTATGTTTTTGAACGATAGCAACAGCCTGGGCAGCTTTTCATTACGTTTACGAACGTTTCAAACCCCCTCTCACAGGGAACCAGACATCCTTTTCTGTGTATGAATGCTGGCAAGCCCCTTCCCATAAAGAGGAGGGGCAAACCAAATAAAAAATGATCGCTTTTATAAATGTATATTTTGTTTGAGAACATATGCGTTCTCATTCAGGAAATTACTACAGCTAGTCTATCAAAAATTCCTTGATCAATAATGTTGCAATTCTTTGCACACACATTTCCGCAACCGGATTTGTTGCACATACATTATTTTCCGCAACCGGATTCATTGCAAACGTTTTCTGGAGGCAGAGATTATGCATGCACTAGCGTAGATAGGCAAGTACATATGCGTGCAAGTGATCTTTCTGCCAATAAGGGTTAGATACTGTACTTTCCATCTTGTAATTAGAACTCTGTTCTGTTAGGTTGTATAGCTATATCTCTTACTGAAACCAGGTTACAGTGAACCCTCGCTACTTCGCGGTTCGACCATCGCGGATTCACCACTTCGCGGATTTTTTCCATAACCCATATATATACAGTAATATATATATATATATATATATATATATATATATATATATATATATATATATATATGTATGCATGTATTTATGTATATATGTAGGTATGTATATGTGTATACATATAAATATATATATATATATATATATATATATATACACACACACACACACATATATATATATATATATATATATATATATATATATATATATATATATCTAAAGTAGGAAAATGTGATGTAGTTCTAAGGGAAAAGTATGGGAAATATGTCTGGGTAATAAGCAAAGCTCTACCTCCAGTTTGTTTCTTCATTATGATCAGAGATAAATGTAAACAAAACATTGGTTGCCATTTTTTATCGTGCTTTTTAGCGTGTTTAGGAAATGCATGATATAAAATCACCTTTAATATTTGTGCCTGTTTTAGTTTAGGGTACTGTAGTACATGCATTAAGTGTTCTGTACATTAAAGGGTAGTTTGTTAACAGAACTACGTACAAGGGAAGGTTTTAAAAGTCTGAATATACATGTTGAATAAATAGGTAAATATGGTGTCACTACTTCGCGGATTTTCACCTATCGCGGCCGCGACTGGAACCTATCTACCGCAATAAACGAGGGTTCACTGTATTCGGTACATTACTCGGCTACTTTCCTGTAACCAGACAAACGGCATTTACGTTCTGCCTTCTTATAGGCACTTCTTCCTCTCTTCCCGATTGAGAGATTTTGACCGGAAACTTCTTATAAGCGTATCTGTAACATTCTTTACTTATGCTAGTTTACCGATCGTTTTTTAATGTAATAATTAATATCATTATTTAATTTTGTCAATCTTTTTTTAATGTGGTAATTAATATTATTATTCCATTTTGTCAATCGTTTTTTTAATGTGGTAATTAATATTATTATTCAATTTTGTCAACCGTTTTTTGAATGTGGTTATTGACATCATTATTCCATTTTGTCATCAGTTTTTGAATGTTGTAATTAATATCATTATTCCATTTTGTCAATCGTTTTATTAATGTGGTAATTAATATCATTATTCCATTTCATCACCCAATCTTGATAATACTGATATATTTGGAACCCCTAACTGACATTGTCCCTTGACCAGTTCTCACTGAGCTATTTTCCCTGTTGGGGCCCTAGGCTTATAGCATCCTGCTTTTCCAACTAGGGTTGTAGCTTAGCATTTAATAATAATAATAATAATAATACCTGCAAAGACGTAACCCACAGGAACATGGAGACCTATTCCATCGGTCCTGTGGGTGTTGCACAGCAAATGGTCTAAACACCTCAGGCTCCTTGATGGACAAGTAGCAGAGGGTTGAGGGCTGAGGTTGCCCTGATTAGTCCGGGGGGGGGGGGATGAGTAAGAATGACTGGCGCCTTTCTTCCTTTCACCTTTTCCCCTCTGGGGAAAACAGCTCCGCAAGCCTCAGCATAGCTGACCTCACCTCGATGCAGGTAAGACTCATTTCCCTTGTGCCTCCTAAGTATAGAATAATACTTTGTTACGTCCCCAATACCTTTTTGAGGGATGGTATTAGATAAGTCTTAATAACAATAGGTTTTGTACTTAAGTTCCTTATGTTAAAGACAAGCCACACTGTTAGTTCCACTCACACACAAGCTTCGACAGGCCGCTATCAGTGCATTGCCTCATCGGCACTTGATTTTAGCGAGGGTAGGGTTCCGTCTACTATCGGTCACAGATCAAAATAGAGAGGACCCCGGGTCATGACCAAGGCCAGTTGGTGAGGACTTCCTCCCTCCTAAGAGTAAGTCACCCCTATAAATAGCGGAGGGTTTGTATTTACGCCGGAACAAATAACAAATTTGGAAATAATTTGTATTTTTCCTAGTATACAAACCTGGAGCTATTTATACAAATTGGCCCGCCACCCTATTCCCTGAGAAGTCCTGCCATAAAGCAAAGTGGTTACTGAGCCGAGAGGTGTGAGTGAGCGGGGTAGCCAGTCTACCCCACACCCCACCCGCTAACTATCCCTCACTAAAATTATCATGGCTAGTCTTTCAGCTGTGCCAAAAGTATACCCTATAAATAGCTCCAGGTTTGTAAACAGTACTACGAAAAATACAAATTACTTACAAATTTTTATTTTTCATGGTGATCACTTCTATCAAAACTTTACAAGTAGCCAATGGGTTTGCAAACAATTTGTGTTCCTTAATAAATTAACCATTTGATTTATGCCATAATTGTTTTTCCTGTGAAATAGTGGAATATTGAAACATCAATTCCCATAATTATTTATTTATCTACTTATTTATCTGAAGTATAATTTTTTTTTCCTACATATCTCTTAGTGTCTTTTTACAAAGCTGTCCATCTTCTCCAACTTGACGTTACTCTACTTTTCTCCTATATGAAGGATTTTTTTTCAAGTCAAGAAATTTTATTATAGTCTTGCCAACTAGAACTCTTAATTAGTATTCTTTATATCATCAAGACCTTGAATTCTGACGATGTTCTTTCTTGCAGGTGTACTTCCTTCACTACTACTTAGCTGTAGGAGCCACAGCATAATCCATTCACAAAGAGAAGCTTAAGGAGTACCACGTGGGAAGACTGCTTCATCTCCTGGGACTTCATCTACTCTGGAAAAACGAATAAATTTGACTTGAGTATGAAAGAAAAACAGTAGATTTCATTTGGTTAGAAGTGTCTGTTCTACCTTTATTTCGATGCTTCTATGTTAACAGAGATAGGGACCCACGTCAGATGAAGTGTAGGTACCTGAAGTGAAATCATTTTAGAGGTCTGATACCAAACTACAGTATATCTCTTTCAACCTCTTTGAAATCATCAATATGAAGAGTTCTAATCTATTATAGGATATTTTTTTGATTAATTACTAATTTTCTGGGCTCCGACCCGTGCCGCCCAGTGAAATGCTCCTTTAACATCATTTCTAAGGTAAAAATTGCTATGAATTTACCAGAGAAAAATTTGTATAGGAATGCTAGGTTGAACCCAGCTCGCTCACCTTAATAAGGTGTCGGTATAATACTGGGACGCTGAATAAATCACAACCAGAGGCCTCGCACCATTTAGATATCTCCTGTCAATATCCCCGAACAGCGAGGTGCCGTTCAACATCCTACTACTACTAGCAATCCCACACCAGTGACGTCACTCCTTTTTCATAGCACCACTATTTAATCCTTATTTTGCCTTAGTGTGTGAATTTCGCTGGTTTTTTCTGGATTTACCTCAAGATGTCGGACTCCAATGTCACTCCATCTAAGTTAAGTACCAGATCTATGAGTTTTGAGATTTTGGGGGGCCTTGCCCTTTTTTTGCTTATATTATAAGTTTTATTTTTCACGACCCCGCGTGGGTCTTCCATGGCGCTAATTAATTAGCATTTGAAAGGAAGATTAATGCTAATACTCTAATGCACTGAAATTAATACAGCACTGCAATTTGTGAACTGGACAGCTATTATTTTTAAGAGCATATGTTTTGGCTAAAGAAGCTCTCAATTATTTATAATTATTCTACAATCACATTGGCTTGGTTTTTCTTCGAGAGGAAAACTTGAAATTTATAAGAGGGGGTTTTTGCAGCCTTCTTTACTAGGTCCCTTTTAATGAGAGAACGCCTTGATGAAGTTATTGAGCTTTGTGAAGCTTGGTGACAGGCAAGGGGGCTCTCGAACTTGGGGAAATTGCTTCCCCAGTTTGAATCTAAAATTCTCTCTCTCATCTTTTTCTTCTTCTTAATATTACTTCAACCCTCTCCTGATTTTATAAACTATATATATATATATATATATATATATATATATATATATATATACATATATACATATGCATATATATATGTGTATATAAAATATATATATATATATATATATATATATATATATATATATATATTATATATATATACTGTATATATATATATATATATATATATATATATATATATATATATATATTATATATATATATATATATATATATATATTATATTATATATATATACTGTATATATATATATATATATATATATATATATTTTTTTTTTTTCAATATTAATCTTACCCGATAATCATGTAGCTGTCAACTCTGTTGCCGACAGAAATCTACGGTCGGGATACGCCAGCGATCGCTATACAGGTGGGGGTGAACACCACAGCGCCATCTGTGGTCAGGTACTCCAGTACTTCTTGTCAACACCACCTCAATTTTTCCTCTGTCGTGCCTCCGGCTAGACCTACATGGATACGCTGTTGATTCTGGAGTTTTTGCTCACGATTTGGTGATGTATTTGCTCTAGAGTTTAGCTTTCGCTATTCAGGAAGTTTTATCATTAGCTTAGCTAGCTTTTGGAATTAATTTGATTAATTATGGTGACGAAGAGAGTATGAACTCTTTCACTTTTAAATGGCCGACCCTTCCCTTAGACGGAAGTGTTGGTGTCTAAGAGAGTATAGACTCTCTTTCTTAATTTTGCTTAACAAAAGTTATAGATTTATTTTATATCTCTCCGCCTTTTATAGGCCTCTTCGATTAACTTCCTTTTATTATAAACTTATTAAAATTAATTTTTATATTTGTTTATATTCGACCTTTCCTAATAGTAGGCGGTCTTTTCTTGGTACCGAAGTTAATTAACATTGAGCCCGTCATTTCGTTTTTTCCTGTTAACATATTATGCTATTTTAATGTTTTTGAAAGAATTTCTTTGATAGTCTCGTACTGTTTTCAAAGTTGAACTAACGTTTTGTTTTGTCTCTGCAGTTGTTGACGTTCAGAACGTTCAACTTGCGCTCTATCGTTACGATAGAGAGAGAATTTTCACGGTGTCACGTTGCAGTAAGAGTAAACCGATTCTAGCGTTTTGTTCATTCTTTCTTAGCTTAATGGTTTTAATTCTAATAAAGGAACTTTTTATTTGGGAAATCTTTCAGTTTTTTTCCTTTAACAATAATATGTTTTAACGATATATATGATTGAGCTCATCTCTCAGGTTCTAAGTCAAGAGAGAGAGAGAGAGAGATAGAGACGGAGGGAGAGAGAGGAGGATAAACGTTTCGTTCAAGCGAGTAACGTTGTTATCGTTTTTGCTCTTCTCCCTAGTCTCTTTAGGGGAAGAAGGTAAACGTTTCTAGAGTTTTATTCTTGTTCTCAAGCTTTATGCGGTGAGAGATTTTAAACGTAGTTTATTTGATCTAGTGTTTAGTCTCTTTCCAGCCACTGAATTATTTATCTTTCATTATATTTTTCTGTTACATTGTAATTCTGTTTTCGCAATTACTAACTTTTAAGGAAAGATAGAATTGCGTGTTTCAGGTACAAACCACTTAAAGTTTCGAGTTCAGTGAAATAAGTGCAAACAGAAAATCAAAAGTGATAAAGTGATAAGCGCAAAGTGTTACAGTGTTGCGTTCGAGGGTTCGTCTGTTCGTGCCAGTTGTTCGCCTAGTCTGGGACCTCTTACAAGCTCCCAAGCCCAGGGGAGAAGTAATGTCGAAGGACTTATGGGTTCAGCAGGCCTTGATCGACGAACAGACGTTTCCCTCCGTGGTTTCGGGTGTATCCACACACGTTGCCGACGTGATCACCCCACCCACACAAAGACGAGAGAGCCCTTTTATTCCTCGTCTGCGGAAGAGGTTTCTCGCAGAAACCATGGACCAATCTTGCAGCTTTTAAGTGCAAGTCGGTCCCTTCCGCGCAAGTCCAACTCCTAGGTGTAGCCATTAGCACTGGGTCAGTTCGGACTTGCTGCAGTACGACAACTGCACACCTCCCAGAGAGGCGAGGTGGTATCGCAACAGGCAGTAGCTCCGTCTGTTGCCGCACCAGCTGTTTTAGACCCTCAGTCTCAACGGACAGTAGCTCCGTTTGTTGTTGTCTTTCTTAAACTCTAGTGGTCTATGCTGCAGACAATGCAGTCTCAGCTTGCGGTGTTGATGCAGGAGTTTCAGGCAGAGAAGGTTAACACACCTCCTCCTGCGAGCGCTCCTCCACCTCTACGCAGTACAGCCTGCCAGACGTATGATGTTGAGGTTCCTCAAGCTACCTCCATGCGTGAGCTGCCGCATTGGGAGTTGCCAGATTCCAGCTCTGTGCAGCAACCTCCACTTTCCTTGAGGCAGGAGCCTCTTGCCACGCGGCAACCTCCTCAACACTTGAGGCAGGAGCCTTATGCTTTGCAGCTACCTCCTCTACCCTTGAGGTAGGAGCCTCATGCGTTGCGACTACCTCCTCCATCCTCGAGGCAACAACCTCTTGCGGTGCGACAACCTCCACCATCCTCGAGGCAGCAACCTCAACTCCACCTCTGCGCAGTCCACCCTGCCAGACGTATGATGTTGAGGTTCCTCAACCTACCTCCACGCGTGAGCTGCCGCATTGGGAGTTGCCAGATACCAACGCTATGCAGCAACCTCTTGCGTTGCGGCAACCTCCACCATCCTTGAGGCAGCAACCTCAACTCTTGCGGCAGCCACCTCCACTCTTGAGGCAAGAACCTCAACTCTTGAGGCAAGAGCCTCAACTCTTGAGGAACCTCATGCTATGAGGCAGCCGCCTCAACGCATGCAGCAACCGCATTCTTCACAGCATGAGCCTCTCTCTGCGCAGCTACCTCCTCAACCCTTGAGGCAGACGCAACTCTTGAGGCAGGAACCTCACAGGAGCCTCATGCTATGCGGCATCCTCCTCAAACCATGAGGCAGGAGCCTCATGCTATGCGGCATCCTCCTCAACCCATGAGGCAGGAGCCTCATGCTATGCGACATCCTCCTCTACCCATGAGGCAGCCTCATGCTATGCGGCATCCTCCTCAACCCATGAGGCAGGAGCCTCATGCTATGCGGCATCCTCCTCAACCCATGAGGCAGGAGTCTCATGCTATGAGGAGCCTCATGCTATGTGGCATCCTCCTCAAACCATGAGGCAGGAGCCTCATGCTATGTGGCAACCGCCTCACCCATGAGGCAGGAGCCTCATACTATGCGGCATCCTCCTCAACGCATGCGGCATAAGCCTCTTCCCTTGCAGCTTGAGCCTCATCCCATGCAGCATGAGCCTCATACCATGCAGCATGAGCCTCATCCCATGCAGCATGAGCCTCATCCCATGCAGCATAAGCCGCACGCCATGCAACATGCTCTGCTTACCTTACAGCATGCTCTACATACAGCATGCTCTGCATACAGCATGCTCTGCATACCTTACCGCATGCTTCTCAGTCACACATCTTTGGTTGTTGCCAACTCACTAGACTGTCAAGCAGTTTCATAACGTTGCCTTCTAGTCTGCTGCTTTTGCACCAGTGAAACCCTCACTGAGAGAACTTAGCTTTTCTCGGATATGGTTCCTGTAGATGAGAAAGTGCTATTCTCCCTCCTTCTGATATTCCCTTGAGGACTCTGTCATTTGGAGAGGAGCCTTTAGCTGCGTAGCCTCCTATGGACTTTTATTTAAGCATAACATGCTTCCACTTCAGTCGCTAACCCCGTCTGTTACCACACCTGCTCCCATAGACCTTGAGCTGTGTTGCAAGACATGCAGTCCAAGCTTAGTCCTTGTTAGAGAATTTTTTGTTTACGGAGTCAGTGTGTCACTGGGAAGACGTTCAACAACCAGCAGAAGTGACTTGTTGTGACGCAGTGCGGCAACCTCAGCAACCCGATAAGGAGTTGTCTGTACGACCCAGACAGTCTAGACAGCTTCGGGTTGTCACTGTACTTCCTCGCTTCCCCATGGTTGACAGTTCACAGACTGTGCAGCAGTACCATGATCTTGTGTCCGGCTCCGTCAGACGACTAGCTTTTAAGAGCTCCCACAAGTCGTCGCTGTCTGGAGATTCTCAGATGGACTATGGATCTGACCAAGGAACTGGGCCTCCTGGTCAATTTTGAGGAGTCCCAGCTCGTCCCATCCCAGACCATTGTCTACCTGGGTATGGATCTTCAGAGTCGAGCTTTTCGGGCTTTTCCGTCGGCCCCAAAGATCTACTAAGCCCTAGTTTGCATCCAGAGCATGCTGAGAAGGAACCGATGCTCAGTCAGGTAGTGGATGAGTCTAACAGGGACACTTTCATCGCTGGCCCTGTTCATCGAGTTAGGGAGACCCCACCTCCGCCCCCTTCAGTATCATCTAGCGGCTCACTGGATAAAGGACATGACGCTAGAGACGATCTCAGTTCCTGTTTCCGAAGAGAGGAGGTCTACTCTCACGTGGTGAAAGAACAGCTTTCTTCTCAAGGAAGTCTACCTTTGGCTGTTCAGAAACCCGACCGCCGTCTCTTCTCTGATGCATCAGACACGGGCTGGGGTGCGACTTTGGACGGACAGGAATGCTCGGGAACATGGAATCAGGAGCTAAGGACACTTCACATCTTTTGCAAGGAGCTGTTGGCGGTTCATCTGGCCTTAATAAACTTCAAGTCCCTCCAGCTTAACAAGGTGGTGGAGGTGGACTCTGACAACACCACAGCCTTGGCTTACATCTCCAAGCAGGGAGGGACTCATTCGTGGAAGTTGTTCTAGATCGCAAGGGACCTCCTCATCTGGTTAAAAGATCGAAAGCTCACGCTGGTAACGAGGTTCATTCAGGGCGATATGAATGTCATGGCAGATCGCCTTAGCCGGAAGGGTCAGGTCATCCCCACAGAGTGGACCCTTCACAAGAATGTTTGCAGCAGACTTTGGGCCCTGTGGGGTCAGCCAACCATAGATCTGTTCGCTACCTCGATAACCTAGAGGCTCCCGTTGTATTGTTCTCCGATTCCAGACCCAGCAGCAGTTCAAGTGGATGCTTTTCTGCTGGATTGGTCCCATCTCGACCTGTATGCATTCCCGCCGTTCAAGATTGTCAACAGGGTACTTCAGAAGTTCGCCTCTCGCAAAGGGACACGGCTGACGTTGGTTGGCTCCGCTCTGGCCCGCGAGAGAATGGTTCATAGAGGTACTGCAATGGCTGGTCGACATTCCCAGGACTCTTCCTCTAGGAGTGGACCTTCTATGTCTACCTCACGTAAAGAAGGTACATCCAAACCTCCACGCTCTTCGTCTGACTGCCTTCAGTCTTTCGAAAGACTCTCAAGAGCTAGGGGCTTTTCGAAGGAGGCAGCCAGAGCGATTGCCAGAGCAAGGAGGACATCCACTCTCAGAGTCTATCAGTCTAAAGGGGAAGTCTTCCGAAGCTGGTACAAGGCCAATGCAGTTTCCTCATCCAGTACCACTGTAACCCAGATTGCTGACTTCCTGTTACATCTAAGGAACGTAAGATCCCTTTCAGCTCCTACGATTAAGGGTTACAGAAGTATGTTGGCAGCGGTTTTCCGCCACAGAGGCTTGGATCTTTCCACCAACAAAGATCTACAGGACCTCCTTAGGTCTTTTAAGACCTCAAAGGAACGTCGGTTGTCCACTCCAGGCTGGAATCTAGACGTGGTCCTAAGGTTCCTTATGTCATCAAGATTTGAACCTCTCCAATCAGCCTCTTTTAAGGACCTCACATTGAAAACTCTTTTCCTCGTGTGCTTGACAACAGCTAAAAGAGTAAGTGAGATCCACGCCTTCAGCAGGAACATAGTTTTCACATCTGAAACGGCTACATGTTCCTTGCAGCTCGGTTTTTTGCTAAAACGAGCTTCCTTCACGTCCTTGGCCTAAGTCGTTCGAGATCCCAAGCCTGTCCAACTTGGTGGGGGACGAACTGGAGAGAGTACTTTGCCCAGTTAGAGCTCTTAGGTACTATCTAAAAAGGTCATAACCTTTACGAGGACAATCAGAAGCCTTTTGGTGTGCTATCAAGAAGCCTTCTCTTCCAAGGTCTAAGAACTCAGTTTCTTACCTATTCAGGCTCCTGATTAGGGAAGCACATTCTCATCTGAAGGAAGAAGACCTTGCTTTGCTAAAGGTAAGGACACATGAAGTGAGAGCTGTGGCTACTTCAGTGGCCCTCAAACAGAACCGTTCTCTGCAGAGTGTTATGGATGCAACCTATTGGAGAAGCAAGTCAGTGTTCGCATCATTCTATCTCAAAGATGTTCAGTCTCTTTACGAGAACTGCTACACCCTGGGACCATTCGTAGCAACGAATGCAGTAGTAGGCGGGGGCTCAGCCACTACATTCCCATAATCCCATAACCTTTTTAACCTTTCTCTTGAATACTTTTTATGGGTTGTACGGTCGGCTAAGAAGCCTTCCACATCCTTGTTGATTTGGCGGGTGGTCAATTCTTTCTTGAGAAGCGCCGAGGTTAAAGGTTGTGATGAGGTCCTTTAGTATGGGTTGCAGCCCTTTATACTTCAGCACCTAAGAGTCGTTCAGCATCCTAAGAGGACCGCTACGCTCAGTAAGGAAGACGTACTTAATAAAGGCAGAGTAATGGTTCAAGTCGTCTTCCTTACCAGGTACTTATTTATTTTATGTTATTTTTGAATAACTAATAAAATAAAATACGGGATACTTAGCTTCTTGTTAACATATATGCTGGTCTCCACCCACCACCCTGGGTGTGAATCAGCTACATGATTATCGGGTAAGATTAATATTGAAAAAAGGGATTTTGACGAAGGAAAAATCTATTTCTGGGGAGAGACCTGTGGCGCCCGGCGAAAAGTCCTTCTTGTATACCTTTTCTGATAAAAACCTTCCAATTATACCAGAGAAAGATAAAAGCATGGAATGCTGAGGTTACAACCCTCGCGCGAGCACCTTTTGGGTGTCGTGTATAAAGCAAAGGCGCGTGAAATCCACTATTCACAGGTTGTCTTCCATTTAGTTAATTCCTTCGCCAAAGGGATGGGCCGATACAGAGGCCCTAGACACATCCCCATCGCCGCACCACCCACGCCACGACGCGAGCGCCATCTGAACAACATCCTTCTTTTTGGAATTCAAAGTGTTGAATGGTTTTGTTGTGCTCTCGGTCTTTTTTATCTATCGTGGTTTTATTTTGTCATGTCCGAAGCTCCATCTTCACACATTCCAATGTTAAGTACCATAGTTTGTTTTGACAGTATTTTTTGTACCGGGCTTGTGTTTTATATCCAGTATAGTCTGTTTTATTATTCCCGTCTGGCCTTTCATGGCGGCCATTGTTTGTTCACTTGTTTGGGAATTCATCTTTATCTGCCCGTTTAGTACTCTGTCACTTAGGTTCTTGGTTAAGTCCCTGGCCTTATGCCTTTAGAACCGTTATTATTTTTATTTTTATTTTTTTGTGTATTTATGCTCATGGTACTTTTTGCTAGTAAGTCCAGCCTACGAACGAGATAGCGATTTAGCTTTGTTTTTGTTTAGTAACCGCCCGAGGCGTTCGTCTCGACTGTGCTATTTATTTTAAGTTTTAACGGATGCTATTCTTCGATCGTAGTGTTATATGGATGTACATTTTTATTTTATACGTTTGTAATAGTGTTTTGTGATTTTTAGTCCTGTTTTTGTGTCCAAGAGAGCGAGAGATTGGGGTCCCCGTTTTCTGTTCGCAGTCACGAGTTACCCCTTTCTCTCGTTTTCTTTCTTAGCTCCGGTGGGGGAGCGGATTTCCCGTTTTCCGTTTTGTGCGTTCAGCGGGTTCTCCCTCCCTCACCTCTCCCCCTCTGGGTGGATGATAACTTACGAGTTATTTATTTTTCGTGACTTTTCAATTGTTAGCGTTATTTTGGTCCGTGTTTCGTCCTCTCCCCGTTACGGCTCGGGAGTAGTTATGAACGTTTTCCACTCCGCCTTGAGTTATACTCCGCCACGAGGGATTCTCAATAACTTTCGTTCTATTGTTATATTTATATTGTTTACTACATGGGACGGGCTTCATATTGTTTAGATACGACCCTCCGGTGGCCCTTACTTCGGTCTCAGGCCACGGCCATATCCACAATAGCCTTTGTTATTACAACTGTGTTGTTATTCACAATAATTATTCAGGACCTTTCTTCTCCCTCCGGCCTCACCGGAGATCGTAAATACGCTTTACTATAATCTAAGCTTTAGTCTTTAGCTACGACTTAGCTTTTTATCTTTCACAATTGAATTATTAGCCACAATTGAATTATTCAGGGCATCTCATTATCCTCCGGCGTCACCGGAGATCGCCCAAACACTTAACACTTAAAGTTGCCTTAGCTAATTAGCTAAGGCTCCTTTATTCAGGACATTTCATTACGATCCGGCCTCACCGGAGCTCCGGCTTCACCGGAGGTCGCCCATACACTTCACACTTATATTTGCCTTGCCTTTAGCTAAGGCTGGTGTTTGTATTTATTTTAAGGGCATGTCACTGCTTCCCCGACCCTTGGAGGTCGCCGGATTACTTTAAGCTTATTATCCTTATGTCATTAACAGACATTGGGTGCATTACAAATATACAGACAATTGAATTTTAAAGTGCCAACAATGGTATGGGGCAGTATCAACTTAAAGTTAATAGTTAGTTGTTTGGTCAATGCAATATGGGTGCTTAGGTAATTCAGTGAGTGCCAGAACTCTAAAATAATAGGTTTTTATCCCTTATCAGAGTTTCAAGCATCACCAGACTCATGTCTCCTTTCTTTTACAGAAGGCCCGTTGTACTGCTGAAGGATGCTCTGCCTCGTTCAGCGACCCCGTTGGGCATGACCTCTGCCGGTCTCATGCTCACTGCTCCATTCCCTTTATCCAGGAACCGGGACAGGCCCAATACCCAGTGTGGTTCCTGGATTTGTGCTCGTTCTGTTACGAGTTGTCGTCAGTTCTGCTGAATGATGATGTAAGTGGGTTTTCCCTTTGTTCCTTATTTCTCGTTGGCAGACACTAATATAGACATGAATATGATATACACAGTATATTTAGGAGGGCAAACCCCCTCCTCCATCACTAATCACTGCAAATCTTACAGGCCGATGATGTCTCTCTTCGGTCAGCAAGGGCTACTCTTCGGCCGTGGGTGTCGGGCTTTGGCAGGAATGCCCCGTCTGGCGCACCCTATCTCCTCGATGGGGATATGGCCTCCCGTCTCTTCCCAGGCTCGACTACTGCTGTAGTCTCTCCTGACCTTGCTGCCCCTTTAATTGAAGAAGTCAGGGCTACCATTTCCGTGGAGGACGAAACCCTCGTACCGATGGACATGGCTGGTCTGGATATAGACGTAGAACCCAGGGACGAGCAGGTAAGTGGTGCCGAGTTGGTGGAAACCCTTTTCTCTCCTACTCCCTCTTCTACCTCTTCCTTTCTAGGTTTTGATAACTCTAAGGCTTCTCCTCGGGATCCCTCTGCCTCCGTACGACCCAAGGTGAAGCCACTTCGAACTTATAAGACTTCAGCTTTGCCAGTATCAACGTCACCGGTCCCCGGACCCTCGACAGCTCCTGATATTCATATTGCTCCTCGTAAAACCACTACTCCTAAGAAGTCTAAGTCTACCAAATCCAAGAAAAAACCAACGGGTGACTTTCAGGTACCCTGGGCTGATCTCCTCCCCATCCAACTGATCAAAGGATTGGTCAGGGATCAAGTTCAACATCACTCTGGTGCAATAACAGAGATTAAGGATATGATGGCTACTCTGATCCGCGCCGGAACTCAGTTCCCTCCCCCTTCTGCCCCAGACGCATCGAAGCTGCCGCCCTTCGATAAAAACAATCCTTGGCGGTTTGCTTTGCATGCTCCATTCGTAGATGGCTCCCTAACTCTGGAGGGCATGGGCACCCGCCCTCTAGAGGACCTGGAGTTCTATCCCCCGGGCCTAGCATTCCCGTTCAATGGTTTTGTACGGTTAAAGGAACATGCATTGGTCCGTATGGACAAGGTACCGAAGGAAACGGTCATATTTCCAAAAGAGCAGGCCCAGGCTATCTGGGCCAGAACACTATCAGAGTGGGGGTGTATTAACTCCAAGCTCACCCCTCACAAGGGTTCCTACGCTATTTTTACGACAGCGGCCTCCATCTCTTTGCCGCTCATAGACAAAGTCACAGAGCTGACTATACAGGCCATCAAAGAAGGCTCTTCCATGCCGGCTCTCAAGGAGACGGACCCCACCTCTTTGCTTATTCCGGGTTCCTCGGCAGCCTGGGATGCTGCGGCCTCTACCTTCACGGTGGGGAAACTAGACCCGGACTGTGCCTCTACTCTTTTCTCTGAGAAGCTTCCCAGATTAATAGAGAGTCTTCTCAAAACTGAGTTTTCATTAGTAAAATAAATTTTTGAATATACTTACCCGATAATCATGATTTAATTGACCCACCCTTCCTCCCCATAGAGAACCAGTGGACCGAGGAAAAAATTGAGGTGGTGTTGACAAGAAGTACTGGAGTACCTGACCACAGATGGCGCTGTGGTGTTCACCCCCACCTGTATAGCGATCGCTGGCGTATCCCGACCGTAGATTTCTGTCGGCAACAGAGTTGACAGCTACATGATTATCGGGTAAGTATATTCAAAAATTTATTTTACTAATGAAAATAACATATTATTATTATTATTACTTGCTAAGATACAACTCTAGTTGAAAAAGCAAGATGCTATAAGCCCAGGGGTCCCAGCAGGGAAAATAGTCTAGTGAGGAAAGGAAACACGGAAAAATGAAATATTTTAAGAACAGTAGTAACATTAAAATGAATATTTCTTATATAAACTATAAAAGAAATTAATAAAACAAGAACAGAAATTAGATAGAATAGTGTGGCCAAGTGTACCCTCAGGTAAGAGATCTCTAACCCCAGACAGTGGAAGACCATGGTACAGAGGCTATGGCACTACCAAAGACTAGAGAACAGTGGTTTGATTTTGGAGCGTCCTTCTCCTAGAAGAGCTGCTGCTTACCATAGGTAAAGAGTCTCTTCTAACCTTACCAAGAGGAAAGTAGCCACTGAACAATTACAGTGCAGTAGTTAACCCCTTTGGTGAAGAAGAATTGTTTGGTAATATCAGTGTTGTCAGGTGTATGAGGACAGAGGAGAATCTGTAATGAATTGGCCAGATTATTCAGTGTATGTGTAGGTAAAGGGAAAGTGAACCGTAACCAGAGAGAAGGATCTAATGAAGTACTGTCTGGCCAGTCAAAGGACCCCTATAACTCTCTATGTATATGTATATACATATATATACACACACAATATATATATATATATATATATATATATATATATATATATATATATATATATATATATATATATTAATTATATATATATACTGTAGATATACATATTTTTTTTTCTTTTTCTTAAATGGCATGGATGTTTCTACACCTATTATGGCTGCCTGCTTTGATGAATGGGAGGTGGTGTCACGATTGGCAGGTATTTGCATTCAAAGCTATATGTGAGGGGATTGGATGATATCAGCCATCCCGAAGATGGTTTGGACCTTTTTTGGGTCTTTGGAATCCAAGGGGATCCAATGCTTGGGGTAGGACTCTTGGCTTTTGGCTCGAAGATCCTCATTACTGATATGGGGAGGATGATTCCATAGTTTTTTGGTCCCAGTCCTAACAGGCGTGTTCAGCTTACACCTGTTCCTCCATGTCTGTTTTTGTGCTATCCTTTGGGTAGGGTATGGAGTGGACCATCTGGGAAATATATTCTCATTGTGCCGATAGTGGAGAGTGCAAATTTCCTTTTTGACGTGTGATGCCTTAGTATTCTCGAGCAGGTGAATCAAACTCACCTTTCCAATCTCAACCCTGTCTTATGGATTCTTCAAACAACAGATCCCCATCCCTGGATGCGCTGACTCTCCCCAGACACTGTTGTCGACATCTGGCAATTCATTTAAAGAAAATTCCTTTGATGACTTAGGGACTAGAAAGGACAATTTTTTGAATATTCGAAAAAAAGGGTAATTTGGGCATCACAAGAAAATAAAGAATCCTGCATGTAAAAAATTCCATTAGAAGCCAATTATGATGTGCTATATTTGAATGCTACGGATTAATAAAAGAAATTAGAATAAAACTTCAAGATGATAGATGGGATTCTTGGTTATCATTTAATAGTCTTGATGAAGCATTCAATGCAAGCCGTAACAGTATGAATATTAAAGTAGGTAAAATGAGTTTGTTCCGTAACCGAAATACAAACCACGCTATTTACAATGGGTTTACCTTTTAGCGCAGCTGAAATGGCGAGCCATTAGAATTTAACGAGGGTGTATTACCCCCGCCCTAGTTAGCAAGGGGGTAGGGGAGTGGTAGCTAGCTACCCCCCCCCCCCCCCTCACACACAGATGAATGCTAACTTTCACTTTTGGCTCGGACTGTGACAGACGTCTCTGTCTTGGTCCTCTCTTGGCAGCCATTGTTTGTTTTGTCTTTACTTAATCGCTTACTCAATATATATGTAAACATGTTTTCATGTTTGTATATATATTTGAGTATAGAAATCAGTAAGTTTCCTTTTCAGAGTTGTGTGTGTAGTGTACGATATCTACGTGGAGTCCTCGGCAGTTAGGCCACCACGGCGTAATTTTATGGGTGGCGATCGAGTTTGACTTAAGTCTTTCTCTCTCTCTCTCTCTCTTGAGGTCGTTCACCCTTTTATTACGTGTTACTACGCCCTTGTAGCTTCCTTTCCGTGTGGGGGGGTTGCTACGCCGTACGTTTGTCTCAATTAGTTTATGAATCTAATTGTAGTTGTTTTTTTCAGCTTGTAGAACGATTCCTTTCGGGGTTTTCGTTCTTTCTTAGTGTTCATTCATTTTTAAATTACATTTTTAAATATTTAACTTAGCCGGTGAATATATAGCTGCAACTCTGTTGCTCGACAGACAAACTGTACAGAAAAAACTCGCCAGCGATCGCTATACAGGTTGCGGGTGTGCCCAACAGCGCCATCTGTCGACCAGATACCAAGCTCTATGTAAACAAAGACTCAATTTTCTCTCTGTCGACGTGTCGACAAGACGTACTTTACTCGCTGTTGCTAAACTGGAGTTTTTCACATCATATTGGTGAAGTACTATATTCTGGTTTTGAGCTTTCGCTGTGCAGGGTTTTTCTTCAAACAAATCCTTGAACTCTTTTTTTGTATCGGATTCATTGTTGATGACTTAGATCGTTTTTTGGAATTTTCCCTTGACCAATTCAAAATGGCTGACCCTTCACAAGTTCCCAAATTTAGAAAATGCAATGCTAGGGACTGTTCTAGGCGTCTTCCGAAGGCTTCTATCGACCCTCACACTGTTTGTTCCAATTGTCGGGGTAAAACCTGTCAATTGGAAGATCGGTGTGAGGAGTGCGTGGGCCTTTCGGAATTCGATTTTATCGAATTTGAAAAGTACACACGCAGGCTAGAGAGAGATAGAATTAGGAGAAGTTCTTCTAGGTCTATTGATGTTTCCTCTCCTCATGCCCCACATTCTATTCCTTCCCCTGTAGTGGTTGTTCCTAACCCCCCTCCTAGCACTCAGGAACCATCGATGGCTGACATGATGCGTGCCATACATGCCCTGGGGGAGAGAGTTGAGTCCCTTGCAAGTGACCGCAATCAGCTCATGGCGGATGTTAAGGAGCTTAAGTGCCAAAGTGCAGTGGGAAGTGCTAAAGTGCCAAGTGATAGTGTTGTGAACAGTGTTGCGCTTGAGGGTTCGTCTGTTCGTGCCTGTCGTCCTCCTAGTCCGGGACCTCTTGCAAGCTCCCAAGTCCAGGGGAGAAGCAATGTCGCACGACGCATGGGTTCGAGAGGCTTTAATCAGCGAACAGACGTTCCCTCCATGGTATCAGGCGTATCTCCCCAAGATCGCCCCTACCTACATAAGACGAGAGAGCCCATTTATAACTCGTCGTCTGAAGGTGTTTCTCGTAAGAAACTTTGGACCAAGGTCTCATGACCTTTAAAACGTAAATCGGTCCCTTCAGGACAAGTCCAACGTCCCGGTTGTAGCCACTGGGTCAGTTCGGACTCGTTGCCGTCATCTGATGACTGCTCACCTCCTAAGAGAGGCAAAGCGGTACCGCTTCAGGCACTAACACCGTCTGTCGCCGCACCTGCTACCGTAGACCCTAAATGGGCTTTGCTGCAAGACATGCAGTCCAAGCTTACGTCTTTGATGCAGGACTTTCATGCGGAGAAGGTTGCTGCCGTACCAGCAGCGAGTGCAGTACCTAGCCTACAACCTTCCAAGCGATCGGTTGTGCGTCCTGTTGACGCTGAGGTAACCTTCTCACGTACACCAGTTGAGGAGGTTCCTCCACCGATGCGATCCAGTGTGGGTTGCCAGCCGCATGTTGACGTTAAGCGACGCACGGAGGTGGTTGTTGACGTTCTGGACGTTCAACAACCATCAGAGGTGACTTGTTTTGACGCGGTGCGTCAACCTCCGCAACCCAGTGTGGTTTCCACTGCGCAACCCAGTCGGTCTAGACAGTCTCGGGTAGACGCTGTGCGTCCTCGCGCTACCATGGTTGTTGACAGTTCACAGACTGTGCAGCAGTTCCATGACGTTGCGTCCGGCTCCGTCACGCATGCACCAGTGCGACCGGACTCAGCGAACCAGACGTTACCCACTCCGTTGCCGTTTCCTCATCAGTTTTCGGATGAGGAACTTTCTGATGATGATGTTGCTGCACATCAAGATGATCAACAATCAGAACTGGACGAGCCTAAGTCAACTCAACCATCTTTGGACTTTAGAAAAGTTTTGGCTATTTTCAAAGAGTTGTTTCCTGACCAGTTTGTTTCTGTGGCTCCTCGTTCTCCGCCTTCAGAGTTTGTTTTAGGCATGCCTTCTACCGCACCTGCCTTTACTAGACTCGTCCTCGCACGCTCGTCTAAGAGAGCTTTGCGGGTGATAGGAGACTGGTTAGAGTCCAAGAAGAGTTTAGGGAAGACAGCATTTGCTTTTCCCCCTGCTAAACTCTCTTCTAGATCGAGCGTCTGGTATGCCACGGGAGAAGTTCTCGGCTTGGGAGTTCCTGCCTCTGCCCAGGGCGACTTCTCAAGTCTTGTAGACTCTCCCCGCCGCCTTGCCATGAGGCGCTCAAAGATTTGTTGGTCATCATCGGACCTGGACCACCTTATGAAAGGAATCTTTAGGGCTTTTGAAGTCTTTAACTTCTTAGACTGGTGCCTAGGAGCCCTGAGCAGGAAAATCTCTTCGACAGATAAAGAGACTTCTTTGCTCATTATGTCCTGCATGGACAAGGCCGTCCGTGATGGGTCCAATGAGCTTGCTGCCTCATTTGCGTCCGGAGTCCTGAAAAAGCGAGAGTCTCTCTGCTCGTTCCTGTCTGCTGGAGTTACACCATGCCAGAGATCTGAGCTTCTCTTTGCTCCCCTTTCCAAGTGCCTATTTCCAGAAGTCCTGATAAAGGAAATAGCTGCTTCGTTAGTGCAGAAGGACACTCACGATCTAGTTGTGTCCTCAGCTCGCAAAGCTCCCCCTTTGCCTACATTGTCTGCTAGACCGAGGATTGACACTCCAGCGTCTCGCTTTATTCCGCCCTTTCGTGGCAGAGCCTCCAGCAGAGGAGGTGCTCGTGCCGAAGGGAAGCGAGGGAAGAGGAAAGGATCCAAGTCCTCTAAGGGCAGAGTCTGACTGCCCGCAACTTCAGACAGCAGTGGGAGCCAGACTCAAGAACTTCTGGCAAGCCTGGGAGAGGAGAGGCGCAGATTCACAATCTGTGAAGTTGCTCAGAGAGGGGTACAAAATCCCTTTTGTACGCAAACCCCCTCTAGCAACGTCTCCCATCGATCTCTCTCCCAGGTACAGAGAGGAAGAAAAGAGACAAGCCCTGAAACTGGAAGTGTCTCTTTTGCTAGAGAAGAGAGCGGTGGTCAAAGTCTCGGATCTTCAATCACCGGGATTCTACAACCGCCTCTTCCTGGTTTCAAAGAAGACAGGAGGGTGGAGACCGGTGCTAGACGTCAGTGCTCTGAATGTCTTTGTCACAAAGACGAAGTTCTCCATGGAGACCACAAAGTCAGTCTTAGCAGCGGTCAGAAGGGAAGACTGGATGGTCTCCCTAGACCTAAGGGACGCCTACTTCCACGTCCCCATTCACTCAGACTCCCAACCTTTTCTGAGATTCGTTTTCGAAAATGTGGTCTACCAGTTTCGGGCCCTGTGCTTTGGCCTAAGCACAGCTCCTCTCGTGTTTACGAGGCTGATGAGGAATGTAGCCAAATTCCTCCACTTATCGGACATCCGAGCCTCCCTTTATTTGGACGGCTGGCTTCTCAGAGCCTCTTCCAGTCGTCGCTGTCTGAAGGATCTCAAGTGGACTCTAGATCTGACCAAGGAATTGGGACTCTTAGTCAATTTGGAAAAGTCGCAACTGGTCCCATCCCAAACTATTGTGTATTTAGGGATGGAGATTCACAGTCTAGCTTTTCGGGCTTTTCCGTCGGCCCCCAGAATAAGTCAAGCCCTGTTATTCATCCAGAACATGATGAAGAAGGAACGCTGCTCAGTCAGGCTGTGGATGAGTCTGGTAGGGACGCTATCATCCCTGGAACAATTTGTGTCACTAGGAAGACTACACCTCCGTCCGCTTCAATACCATCTAGCTTTTCACTGGAAAAAGGACAAGACGCTAGAAGCGGTCTCGATCCCGATTTCCGAAAAGATGAAGTCTTGTCTGACTTGGTGGAAGGACAATATCACCTTAAGAGAGGGTCTTCCCCTGGCTGTTCAGACTCCCAACCACGTTCTCTTCTCGGACGCATTGGACGTGGGCTGGGGCGCGACACTAGACGGTCGGGAATGCTCAGGACTGTGGAACTCGAGTCAGAGGAACATGCATATCAACTGCAAGGAGCTGTTGGCAGTACATCTGGCCTTGAAAAGCTTCAAGTCTCTCCTTCGAGGCAAAGTGGTGGAAGTAAACTCAGACAACACCACGGTCTTGGCGTACATCTCCAAACAAGGAGGGACCCACTCACTGACGTTGTACGAGATCGCAAGGGACCTGCTCATCTGGTCAAAAGGTCAAGACATCTCCCTAGTAACGAGGTTCATCCAAGGCAACTTGTATGTCATAGCAGATTGTCTCAGTCGGAAAGGGCAAGTAATTCCAACAGAATGGACCCTCCACAAGGATGTGTGCAAGAGACTTTGGGCCACTTGGGGCCAGCCAACCATAGATCTCTTTGCAACCTCGCTGACCAAGAGGCTTCCAATCTATTGCTCCCCAGTCCCGGACCCAGCAGCAATACATATAGATGCCTTTCTCCTAGATTGGTCACATCTGGATCTCTACGCATTCCCACCGTTCAAGATTGTCAACAAGGTACTGCAGAAGTTCGCCTCTCACGAAGGGACAAGGTTGACGCTAGTTGCTCCCCTCTGGCCCGCGAAAGAATGGTTCACCGAGGTACTTCGATGGCTAGTAGACGTTCCCAGAAGTCTTCCTCTAAGGGTGGACCTTCTACGTCAGCCTCACGTAAAGAAGGTACACCAAAGCCTCCTCGCTCTTCGTCTGACTGCCTTCAGACTATCGAAAGACTCTCGAGAGCTAGAGGCTTTTCGAAGGAGGCAGCCAGTGCAATTGCTAGAGCAAGGAGAGCATCCACCATTAGAGTCTACCAATCGAAGTGGGAAGTCTTCCAAGACTGGTGCAAGTCAGTTTCTGTATCCTCGACCAGTACCTCTGTAGCTCAAATAGCTGATTTTCTCTTATACTTGAGAAAAGGACGATCCCTTTCAGCTCCCACTATCAAGGGCTACAGAAGCATGTTGGCATCGGTCTTCCGGCATAGAGGCTTAGATCTTTCCAACAATAAAGATCTTCAAGACCTCCTTAAGTCTTTTGAGACCACCAAGGAGCGTCGTTTGGCTACCCCTGGTTGGAATTTAGACGTGGTACTAAGATTCCTCATGTCAGACAGGTTTGAGCCGCTACAATCAGCCTCCCTGAAAGATCTCACTCTAAAGACACTTTTCCTGGTATGCTTAGCCTCAGCTAAAAGAGTCAGTGAGATTCATGCCTTCAGCAAGAACATCGGATTTTCGTCAGAAAAAGCCACCTGTTCGCTACAACTTGGTTTTCTAGCCAAAAATGAGCTGCCTTCTCGGCCTTGGCCTAAATCTTTCGATATTCCCAGCTTATCGGAGATTGTAGGCAATGAACTAGAAAGAGTCTTATGCCCTGTGAGAGCTCTTAAGTTCTATTAAAAGCGTACTAAACCTTTACGAGGCCAATCTGAAGCTTTATGGTGTTCAGTTAAGAAACCATCTTTGCCTATGTCAAAGAATGCTTTATCATACTTTATCAGACTAATAATACGAGAAGCTCATTCACATCTGAGTGAGGAAGACCAAGCTTTGCTTAAGGTGAAGACGCACGAAGTTAGAGCTGTTGCAACTTCCGTGGCCTTTAAGCAAACTAGATCTCTGCGAAGTATAATGGACGCAACCTATTGGAGAAGCAAGTCAGTGTTCGCGTCTTTTTATCTAAAGGATGTCCAGTCTCTTTACGAGGACTGCTACACACTGGGACCATTCGTAGCAGCGAGTGCAGTAGTGGGTGAGGGCTCAACCACTACAATTCCCTAATTCCATATCCTTTTAATCTTTCTCTTGAAATGTTTTTAATGTTGTTTTTATGGGTTGTCCGGAAGGCTAAGAAGCCTTTCGCATCCTGGTTGATTTGGCGGGTGGTCAAAGTCATTTCTTGAGAGCGCCTAGATTAGGGGTTTGATGAGGTCCTGTTGTATGGGTTGCAACCCTTGATACTTCAGCTCCTAGGGGTCGATCAGCATCCTAAGAGGATCGCGAGGCTCCGTAAGGAAGACGTACTTATAAGGCAGAGTAATCGTTCAAGTCGACTTCCTTACCAGGTACCTATTTATTTTGTTTTTGTTATTTTGATAACTTCTAAAATGAAATAAAAAACTCTTAGCTCATAAAATGTAAACATATATTACTGGTCTCTACCCACCATCCTGGGTGTGAATCAGCTATATATTCACCGGCTAAGTTAAATATTTAAAAATGATATTTTAATTATAAAATAAATTTTTGAATATACTTACCCGGTGAATATATAAATTAAATGACCCTCCCTTCCTCCCCAATAGAGACGCAGTGGGACGAGGAGAAAATTGAGTCTTTGTTTACATAGAGCTTGGTATCTGGTCGACAGATGGCGCTGTTGGGCACACCCGCAACCTGTATAGCGATCGCTGGCGAGTTTTTTCTGTACAGTTTGTCTGTCGAGCAACAGAGTTGCAGCTACATATTCACCGGGTAAGTATATTCAAAAATTTATTTTATAATTAAAATATCATAATTACATAGTTACATAATTATAATTGTTATAATTCTGTTTTGGTTACAGCTCTCCTTCCGTGAGTGTAAGTGGTTGTGAGGGCACGTGCCTGTTGTGTAATTCTTGTTTCCTTTCCCTCGGGATTCCTCTTCGGAGCCTTCCCGGGGGAATGAATGTGTACTAATGTTTTTTGTTTTATTTTTTTACAGTTACCGATCTAGTTCGTTTCTGTAATATGGCAACGGTGTGAGCTGTCTTGTTGAGGCCTGGGGATTCGGCTGTTGCTGCCTCCCCCCTTTTATTTTCGTCAGGGGCATGTCTCCTTCTACTGGAAGTACTCCCGTGACGACGGACAGCTCTCCAGTTCGTTTTAGAACTCTCAGGAGGCTTGCCTCCTTGGGCGGGTAACTTTCCTTCCGAAGGGGGGGGGGCATGTTCCAGTCCAGGCCTATGGTCAAGACCTGAAGGATACCTCTCCATCATTCAGGCAGGCTTAGGGGCCTTAGTCTGGCCCCTCTACAGATCCTACAGCTCCTGCCGAGTCGCCCCGTGCGCGTCGACTTCATGATTCTGGCGTATTCTAACCAGCAGGGGACGCATTTTCACACCTTCACATCTTGCAGTAGAGATACCGGGATGATTGAGATTCTCTCAATACCACCATCGGCTCTCTCATTCCAGGCAGGGGAATGTTCTCTCCGACTATCCGAGCAGAGCCTCGTAGAGAGTGTGTACCTGGGGGTCTTTGACCTTGGGTAACCAGCAAGTCCTGGTCTGGGGGACCTGATCGCGACAGCTTGGAACCTCAAGCTTCCGCTGCTCTTCCCCCCAGTCTCAGACCCCGAGACTCTGGCAAGATGCATTCCGGTGATGGTGGGACAACTTCGACACCTGCGTCTTCCCTCCCTTTTGTCCGTGGACAATGGGTCTCAACAAGACCAGGTTGTCTGTCAACCTTTCAATGGGAGAGCTCCACTGGGACTATGCGCAGAACGGTTTCTGGACCCTCTGCTTCCCCTGACGGAACTCCCGGGAGAGCTTCTCCCACGGCGCAGACTACTCAAACAACCACACTGCGACATCTCTCCCGAACCGGGGCGTCGCTTCGGCTTCATGCCTGGAGACACTACGCCTCCTCCTCAAGAAGAGACAACCCGCTACAGTCGCGGTACGGAGGTCGCGTCATCTGCGATAGTCATCCGCAGGGGTCTTCCAGGCAAAGTGAAGAGTCTAAGGTGGTTGGTGCCGTGGGAGATATACCTCTTTCCTTGAGGCCTCTTCTCCAGCAATAACGGTCTTATTGCCTTTCGGCGGGAGGAAACTCCTTTCCGCTCTCGGCAATGAAGCCTGTCGCTCAGCCTTTCCCTGACCTTCAGGCTTAAAGGAATAACTTTTTCCTGCCCGCTGGATCTTTCCTCGCTCATGCGAAGCTACGATCGTCCCTGCCCTAGTCGGAGGAAGACCTCCAACTTGGAGCATGGCTCGGACTTTTAGTCCTTTAAGAGATCTTCTCAAGACCCTTTACGACAGGCCTCGGATTGTATTCCGCCTTGGGTCTCCTGCTCACTCTGGCCACGGCCAGTGTGTAAGCAATCTTCTTGGTCTCGTACGACTCCCCCTTTCTAAGGAAGAGGGGAAGGCAACATTCAGGTTCGCTCCTGAGTTGTTGGCTAGACTCAGAATCTGGGGGTCCCGGCCCTTCGGTCCAATTCCTTCAAGATTTCGAGTCTCCATTCTGTATCTGATGTCCCAAGACCTTCTCTTTCTTGCCAGTAAAGGAATCGAGAGGTTAGCTTTGGGAACAGCTGCAGTTTGTCCTCAGTTGCAGCCGATTTGGGAGCACAAGGAGGACACGGGGGAGAGTCACCAGTATACCTCTTCAGCCCGGACTCAAGGACATTCATCTCGACCTGTCTCCAGACCCTCCCCCGTCACGTCGCCCTACA
Organism: Palaemon carinicauda; assembly: GCF_036898095.1. Taxonomy (NCBI): domain Eukaryota; kingdom Metazoa; phylum Arthropoda; class Malacostraca; order Decapoda; family Palaemonidae; genus Palaemon; species Palaemon carinicauda. The sequence continues at coordinate 96,294,667 of NC_090749.1, read as the reverse complement.
GCACGATGTTGGATACATCGCAACGTCCCTCGCCTTCGAGTAATACTACTCTGTGACGCAGGTGCTACAAGCTGGAGTCTGGAAGCGTCTCATGACCTTCGCAGCCCACTTCCTGCAGGGCGTGACCCACAGGAGTCTCGATACGTTTTCTATCGCTCTGTGGTGGCTACACAACAGCTGGTCTAACCTCAGGCTCCTTTTTGGACAGGTAGCAGAAGGTTGAGGGCATTGTTATCAGGTTTTAGTCTGCATGAACGAAAGAAGTATGTCTGGCCCTTATTTCTTTCTTCATCATCCCCTCTACAGGGAGGCAGCATCCTGGTCTCTGCATAGCTGACCTCGAACCTCTGCAGGTAAACCATGCTTCCTTGTGTTCCGAGTATTGAGTCAATACTGTCGCGTCCCCCATACCCTTACGAGGTGGTATTGGGAACGTCCTAACCCAGAGTTCCTTCTGGAACTCCAGGTCAACTGCCTAGGACGGGTCACACTTCTTCCTTCACACACAAGCTTATGTAGGCCACACGGTTCCTTGCGGAGTGCGACTCACTCGGATTCGGAGTCCCCGGGTAAAGCCAAAGCCAGTATGGCTGGGGACTTTCCACCCTTCCTAATGGGTAAGTCACCCATTGTAAATAGCGTGGTTTGTATTTCGGTTACGGAACAAATGACAAATTCGAAGATAATTTGTATTTTTCCTAACCATACAAACCTTAGCTATTTATACATATTTTCCCGCCAGCCCTGTCCCCCAAGACAAGTCCTACCTCTAAGTGAAAGTGAGCATTCATCTGTGTGTGAGGGGGGGAGGGGTAGCTAGCTACCACTCCCCTACCTCCCCGCTAACTAGCGCGGGGGTAATACACCATCGTTAAATTCTAATGGCTCGCCATTTCAGCTGCGCTAAAAGGTAAACCCATTATAAATAGCTAAGGTTTGTATGGTTAGGAAAAATACAAATTATCTTTGAATTTGTCATATTAAGGGTGCTCTGTTTTATGGGGTACCTAAAGATCTGGATATCTACAGACCAGCAGACTGGATTGATAAAGACGCAGAAATAGTTATGCCATCCCAAAGAAAGCCGAAGTTACCAATGTGGCTTGTTGCTCAATCTACAGTAGGTAAAGAAAATTAAGATTTGCAAATTTTTTCAGAGGAAAGTAGGAGCAATAGCACTTAGAGATATATATATCTATTTTGGAAAGAAAAGTTACTTGATTAATGTCAAGTCATACACACAGTCTGTTATATTGTCCAATTTAAAGACAGACAATGATGATATAAAATTGGACATCAAACCCCATCTAAACTTTAGCTATGGAAGGGGAGTGGTTTTCAATAGGGATCTATATGAATTTATGGAAGAGGAGATATTGGCTGTGTGTCCACTATCAGTGTGAAAAGTACATAAAGTACCTGGAACATCAAAAATTATCCTTACTTTCCAGGATGCTGATGTAGCTTTCCACATAGACATAGAAAATGAAAGGATTGGAGTTCGACCTTTTAAGCAGAAACCACTCCAATGTTTTAATTGCTTTAGATTTGGACATCCTTCCAAAGTTTGCAAGAATGATAAAATTTGTAATAATTATTATTATTATTATTATTATTACTTACTAAGCTACAACCCTAGTTGGAAAAGCAGTATGCTATAAGCCCAGGGGCTCCAACAGGGAAAATAGCTCAGTGCGGAAAGGAAAAAAGGAAAATAAAATATTCTAAGAAGAGTAACAACAATAAATATCTCCTATATAAACTATAAAAACTTTAACAAAACAAGAGGAAGAGAAATAAGATAGGAGAGTGTGCTCGAGTGTACCCTCAAGCAAGAGAACTCTAACCCAAGACAGTGAAAGGCCATGGTACAGAGGCTATGGCACTACCCAAGACTAGAGAACAGTGGTTTGATTTTGGAGTGTCCTTCTCCTAGAAGAGCTGCTTACCATAGCTAAAGAGTCTCTTCTACCCTTACCAAGAGGAAAGTGGCACTGAACAATTACAGTGCAGTAACCCCTTGGGTGATGAAGAATTGTTTGGTAATCTGTGTTGTCAGGTGTATGAGGATAGAGGAGAATATGTAAAGAATATGCCAGACTATTCAGTGTGTATGAAGGCAAAGGGAAAATGAACCGTAACCAGAGAGGAGGATCCAATGTAGTACTGTCTGGCCAGTCAAAAGACCCCATAACTGCTCCAATCTTTACCTTGGAGAATGTACACATCAAGCAAGGTGGTTCAACTGCAACTCTAATCTTAAATCTAATGATAGGAGCTGCCACTTATATAAGTTAGAAGAAGCTGCCCTCAATAAATCAATTAATGAACATGTAATCATAGGACATGCCAAGAGGTTATTAAATAAATCTACTACCTATGCAAAGACATTAAAAACATTAGCAAAAGTTCCTCGGGAATCATCTAACCCACCTACTAATGTAGGTAGTTGTTGAAAAAGAAATTCACCACCTGATAAAGCGCTGCATAATAAGGCAAGAATATGTCCCCCTAAAGGTTTACCATTGTGTATTAACAATAAGACTTTGCCGACCACTATCTAACCTTTATCCCCCATTACAAAGGATATTACTAACCTCTCCCAGGCTAAGTCCTTGCCTGATTTAATGGAGATTCCACTTGAAACCAGGTTACCAGGTGCACCTGTATTGGGAAGGTGCAAAAACCTGGTAACTCACCACCTATTAATAAAAAAGGAGAGAGACCTCCATCCCTCTCACCCCCTTCCATAAGAAACATTAGAGCTATGACATCAATTTAATATGATCTTTTGTCTGTTGATGTTTCTGATCAACCAGAAGACAATTTAAATAGATCAGAAATTCAAGTTAACCCTTTTACCCCCAAAGAACGTACTGGTACGTTTCACAAAACACACCCCTTTACCCCCGTGGTCGTACCTGTACGTCCCTGCAAAAAAATGCTATTTACAAGTTTTTTTTTTTTATAATTTTTCGAGAAAATTCAGGCATTTTCCAAGAGAATGTGACCAACCTGACCTCTCTATGACAAAAATTAAGGCTATTAGAGCAATTTGAAAAATATATACTGCAAAATGTGCTTGAATAAAAAATAACCTTTGGGGGTTAAGGGTTGGGAATTTCCGAATAGCCTGGGGGTAAAAGGGTTAAGGTCCACCATCCCCCTCAACAATTAGTTAAAAAGGACAAAAATAAAATAACAAAAACAAAACCCAATTTATCAAGACCCTCTCTAATAAAAACCAACGGGAAATAGTGTTAAATCAAAAATTACTAATGGGAAGACATCATCCAAATGTTCTTCCAAAAAATAAATCATAGTTTTTTCCTCCATTCTGCAATGGAATTGCCAGGGTTTAAGGGCGAAATATGAAGAACTTAAGCTCTTAATATATGAGCGTTCCCCCATAATTATATGTCTACAGGAGAGCAAAGTTGATGCTAATACCCCTTGTCCTCGCGAATATATTAGCTATAGGACCCCATTTGAGCACCGAGTAGGGAGCCATGGCGGAAGTCTCCTATACGTTCGTCGAGATGTTCCTCAATTATCTTTGTCTATCCATACACCTCTGCAGGCAGTGGTTGTACAGATTGATATAGGAAGAAAATATACATTTTGCTCTCTGTACTTGACTCCAAATGATAACATATTGTATGGTAATTTAGTAGAGGTGATTTAACAACTCCCTCAACCTTTTCTTTTACTTAGAGATTTGAATGGTAGACATCCTTTTAGCAAACACCAGGGGCTATATTATATCAATTGTGGAAAACGAGGATGTTGGACTCTTCAATACAGGAGAGCCCACACACTTCCATGTTCAGACAGGTACCTTGTCATGCATTGACCTTTCAATTGCAAGCTCTAACTGCCTTCTTGATTTTGATTGGAGGACATTAGATGATTGGCATACTAGTGATCACTCACCAATCATTATAAACACCAACAATGGTCCACCTTTACAGAGATCGCCACGATGGAATCTTGACAAGGCGAACTGGGTTAAATTTCGTGAGCTAAGTGAAATCGAGGGGAGCGCAGAGCAGTTTGGAAGTATTGATGATGCCATAGACCTACTGAATGGAACTCTTCATATAGCAGCAGTCAATTCGATTCCCAAAACCACAGGGTTATTCAAACGATGACCAGTCCTGTGGTGTTCTTCAGCTTTAACTGTCTTACACAGAGCCACCAGAAAATCTCTTGACTAGATTGCGTAGACGCTGTACGGATGAAAATTTGATAACATACAAAAATTGTAGAATACAGTTCAATGCGTCATGAAATAAGTTAGGTGCTAATCTTGTGTATCTTTTGTTTCCTCTGTCAACAGTAGAACACCATCATCTTCTGTATGGAGGTAAATAGAAAAGATTGCTGGCAAATTCACCCCAAACCCACCACCAGTTTTGAAGGTGAACGGTCAATATGTGACTGAAGCAAATGATGTTAGCAATGCCCTGGCTGATAATTTTTCAAATGAATCAGGCAAGTGTGTAGCAGCTCCTGGTCACCAGTATAGGAGCATTGAAGAAAAGAAAATTTAAAATTTTGCAACAGGAAGGGAAGAGTCGTATGATTCTCCTTTTACTGAAAGAGAATTTGATTCCGCACTTGCAACGATACAGCTCCTGGACCCAATGGAATTCCATATGCAAGGATTAAACATGTACATTCAAATACAAAGTTATTTATTTTGAGCATTATTAATAGAATATGGCATGATCATAGTTATCCAAGTGTTTGGGAACTAGGCATTATTTTAGCCTTTTTAAAACCTGGTAAGGACAAGTTTTTAGCTGCAAACTATCGACCTATTGCATGGACATCTTGTTTATGTAAAATCATGGAGAAGATGGTCAATGCAAGACTGATGTACCTTGAAAAGAAGGGTATTTTATCACCTATTCAGTGTGGATTCAGAAAAATACACTCGACGATTGATGTGTTGATGAGACTTGAGTCCTCTATTTGTGAAGCCTTTGCTTCTAAACAGCATCATGTGACAGTCTTTTTTACCGTGAGAAGGCATATGATACTACATGGAGATATGGTATACTTAAAACCATTCATGAATTGGGATTAAGAGGAGAGCTACCACTTTTTATTCAGTCATTTCTCACGTAGTGTGCTGAGTGTAACCCTGTTTGCACTAGCAATTAATGGGATATCCTCAGTCATTCCCCGGGATGTTCTCTCAACACTATTTGTGAATGATCTCTCCATATCATTTTCTGGAGCTAGAATGGCAATGGTTGAGAGAAAACTACAACTCTCAATTGACAAAATTATCCATTGGGCCGATATGAATGGATTTAAGTTCTCAATAAGTAAAACTGTTGTTGTCCATTTCTGTCATATCAGGAGAGTACATCCAGATCCGGATATTTTCATGAAAGGTCAACGGATCCCTTGTGTAGCTGAAGCTAAATTTTTAGGATTGATTTTCGATTCTAGGCTTACATGGGTTCCTCACGTAAAGGCGTTGAAAGCTAAATGTCTTCAGGCTCTGAATCTTTTAAAAGTATTGTCCCATATATCATGGGGGCAGACTGTAAAACTATTTTAAAATTATACTGTACAAGGCCTTATTTTTTTCCAAAATTAGTTATGGGTGTGAAATATACTCGTCAGCCACCCCAAGCCAATTAAAGATATTAAATTCAATACATTCTGGTATAAGAGTGTCTATAGGAGCGTCTAGAACCTCACCTATCGCAAGTCTCCTTGTTGATGCTGGAGAGTTACCTCTAGACCATTACCGAATGTCTTCCATTGTTCGGTATTGGTTTAGGATACAAAGACTCCCTAACTCTTTATTTAGCCTTTCAGACTGCAAGCCTTGTAAAGCACTCGACATACTTTGAGTTGCACCCAAAATCTCCTCAACTTTATGGCTTTCGGGTGAGACAATTATTAAACAGCCTTGATATAATTAGAGGTAAGGTGCTTCCTTTTAAGATATCATCAGCCCCTCATATCTTTTTGTAAATATTTTATTGGTGTTAAAAATAACATGACTGAATTAGAAGCTAGGACTCTTTTTATAGAACAGATTGAGGAACATGGGGAATCAACTTTTATATACAATGATGGCTCCAAATCTGATGCTGGCATTGGATTTGGAGTATATAATAGTTCTTTTAGCTGTAGAGGTGCACTTCCTCCAATATCTTCCATATATACTGCTGAATTTATATGGCATACTAACCACTATTGAGAAAATAGCGTTAAAAGAGGAGGACAATTTTACTATTTATAGTGATTCAAGCTTTAGAAGGTTTTAATTCTAGTAACCCTTTAGTTTTAAAGGCTTTATAGTGGCTTTTAATTATTAGCCTGAAAGGTATGACAGTTTGATTTTGCTTGGTTCCGGCACACGTAGGTGTCTCTTGAAATGAAGAGGCAGATTCACTGGCAAAGAGTGCTGCAGCCGAGTTACTACCAAGAAGGTATCCCATTCTCTGTAATGATTTTTTACTAGCAATTAAAAATTCTATTTATAACAATTGGCAACAGCATTGGGATAGGTTGACCAAAAATAAGATGAGAGAAATTGCGATTGTTGTATCCCCTTGGAGGTATAATGGGATGCCCCGAAAATGGGAGACTACTCTTTGTCGTCTCCGTATTGGTCACACTTGGATGACACACAAGTTTCTGCTGGCTGGCCACTAACTATATTGTGACAAACGTTTGATACCCTTGACAGTGAGGCATTTGTTAACTGAATGCCCCACTTATAGCACAGAAAGAAATAGATATCTGTTTGAGGCTCGGGGTGAGGATGGCAGGTTCATCCTTGCCAAGATCCTTGGACTTGATATGTCGTACAATGCTAGTGGCATTTTTAAATTTATATCAGAAGCAGGTCTTCGTAATGCTATTTAGATTTTATAACATATTTACTTTTCTGGTTTTAATTGAATATTCTTGTAATCTTTATTTATAATAAACTATATCGGCGTCGATGACCTTCGATGTCAGGATGCCAGGGAACTTCAAATCATTCATTCATTCAATACAACTGCCCTTTGCAAGCTGGCTTCCTACTGCTTAAACATCTCTTGCAAAGTTGATTAAAGCATTGTTCCTTCATTTGTTTGTAGTTTTCTTCCATGTTTCTTATTCTTGCTTGGCCACGTTAATTTGCTACGAAGAACTATGCTATGCATTGTATGTTGAGCAATCTCCCCTTGTTTGTGCGAGATCAGATCACGGCATGTTTGTTTCTTCAAGATAAGGTCGTGACATCCATCGACCATTCAGTTGAGATAAAAATGTTAACTCTGCTTTTTATTGTAGTGATTCTTAAGGTTATATAAGTGGAAGTTGATGTTAGAATATGTAACTTATCCCCAACAATGTATACAAACCATTATTGTATAATTTTCTTACAGTCCTGACCATTATTTTATTATAAACTAAGAAAACTTGAAATAGGGAAATATATGTTAGAGAGGGTTCCCCATAAAATTAAACCTCTTTGCCTTACCTTCAGTCAGTTTCAAGCTGTTTACTCAACTTTTGAATACAATGTCTTGCATTAAAGTTCTTTTGCTTGACGGTATACTCATGAACTTTATGCTATTTGCTTCCTTGTTTCTTTCCTCACTGGTCTATTTTTCCTGTTGGAGACCTTGGGCTAATACCATTCTGCTTTTCCAACTAGGGTATTATCTTACATACATACATATACCGAGGCACTTCCCCCCAATTTTTGGGGTAGCCAACATCAACAAATGAGACAAAACAAAAAAAAGGGGACTTCTACTCTCTACGTTCCTCCCAGCCTAACAAGGGACTCAACCGAGTTCAGCTGGTACTGCTAGGGTGCCACAGCCCAACCTCCCACATTATCCACCACAGATGAAGCTTCATAATGCTGAATCCCCTACTGCTGCTACCTCCGCGGTCATCTAAGGCATCGGAGGAAGCAGCAGGTTGTATCTTAGCTAATAATAATATAGGTAGAGTATTTTGACTGACCTTTGTGTTTTCCTTCTCCTGATTAGGTATTATTAAGTGTTGCATTTTAGACCTTACCTTATGGGAAATTGATAAGATTTTGGGGAAGGGACTGGTATTTTACAAAGCATTATTGATTGGTATATTATACTGTATAATTGTGAATACTCCTAAATTAGAAATAAAGGAAAGTTATACAGTGTAGGACCAAATTTAATACACTGTTACAATTTACTTAGGAGCGTTTAGTAATTTGAGGGTGATACCTTTAGGTAAGTGAATTTACAAGCTCTTGTGTACTAATGGTTTTTTGTCTTTTCTGTTTGGTGTTTTATAACAAATGCTTTCTGGTATTTGCCATTACTTGTGTCTTCTTTCAAGGCTGGAATATAAAGAAATGTTTGTTTTATAAAAAGAAGTGTAGGTTCTTAGCTTCTCATTCAGGATGCATCCATTATTAACATGAATGGGAAAGGTTTGACTTCATTAAATATCTTATTTGGTCCTCGTTCACTTGCACACACTGTGTGGTGGAATCTCAACTTGTAATTTGCTAACAGTGTTCTGTACTTAACCCAAAATTAATTATATGGAGGGTGTAATAATACACTAAAACCAGCAATAAAAATAAAATAAGGATTTATGGAATTTAGGGTTAGTAAGAGTACTGAGCGTGAGCTGGGTTAGTGAGCATCGGATAGAAGATTAGCCTAGGCCTACGGTATGAAAAATACGTCTAGGAAAAATACAAACTATTTCAAGTTTTCTTATTTTTTTTTTTTTAGTTTTAATGCTTAGCTTGTATGTGCACGATATCTTTTTTCATTGAATATTTATTGTACTGTTTAATTTATTTATCTCCAGTCTTTCATTCAAAATTCCTTTCTTTGTTTTCTTAGCAGGTAATTTGCAACCCTGTAGGGCCCGGAGATGGTTGCGAGACTTACTCTGCAGGTTGACAGTTCCTCACTTATCATGTGATTATCCCCCCCCCCCCCAGATGCTGAAGCCTTGACGAGGATGGAGGGCTTAGGGATTGACAGCTGGGCTCTGATGTTTGGTGGGAACTGCTTCCCACTGGACCTTGGTTCCCAGTTGTTGATCCAACTAAATTAGTCAGCACTTTCTCTCTCCCTTTTGTTTTATTTCATTTTTTCTCCAGTCTCTTCCTCTTGGGCATGAACTCATTGATGATGTGCCCAAGCGAGGGGAAAGTTTTATCTCAAACCCCGCCTTCGACGGACTTCAATTACTGAGGGAGTGGTATATATCTGGATATTATCCCTAGAGTGGCCCTAATGTGAGGGATGACCCCGTCCTCTAAGTGTGGCTCCTTGGTGGGTGGGGGTAATATTCAGAGGAAATATGTCTTCTCGTCCTTATGACGAACCCACCGAAACCCGTTGACGACCAATCCGCTTCTTCCCCTGATGCTGGCTAATGATACTTCTATGAGCTCCATTGTTACTATGGAACCTATAAAAACAGTAATCCTTTTGGGTAAATCTATGCTCTTGGAATGGATTTTTTATGATACATACAAAGAATTTTCAAAATTTGGATTAATATAAGAAATCAGAAATAAACTTTGCAACAATAATAAATTTTTGTAAAACTTTATCATCTTTGATGAAGTGACAGAAGCCCATAGAGCCTACAAGGAGTTTAATTCAGATACTATGAATGTTAGGCTTTCAAGGGAAGAAGAGGTACCTAGGTATTTAGATGTATATAGACCTCATAATGAACCTGAAGATCCAAATTTAATTCAAATATCTAGAGCACCGGATCCAGCTAAGTGGTTGATTATTACCACACGAAGTGAGAGGGGAAACCTCTTCAAAGTGGAGAGGTTAGTAAACTAGAATATCGGTAATGTTAATAGACCAGAGATATCTTGCTTCGGATGTAACTGTTTTCTTGTGAATACCAAGACTGACGAACAAGCGGCCAAGCTGTAATGCTTTTTAATCTTGATCCTGATGGAATAGTAAAACAAATAAAGCCTCACTACAACTTCAGCTATGCAAAGGGGGTTATCTTTGATGATGATATGTATGAGTTGGATGAGAGAGAGATTTTGTAAATGTGTCCAGATGATATTTGGAAGGTATTTAAAGTGCCCTGATCATCAATGATTATTTTAAGTTTTGCAATTCTTATTTGCTTCCAGACATTGTTTTTGACAGTGAAATTGTTAAAGTTCGTCCATATAGACCGACAGTGCTTCAGTACTTTAATTGTTTTGGTTTTGTGCCCTCCTCTAGTATTTGTACTAGGAATAAGATCTGTGGATCTTGTGCCCAACCTAAACATGGGGAATGTTCAACACCTGTAATGTGTGTGAACTGCAAGAGTGACCATCATTCCTGTGATAAAGAAGCCCTGTATTAAAGAAAGACCAAGAGGTATTGATGAAATCTTTTGCAGAACACATCACTGTCGGACATGTAAAAAAGTTATTAGCTAGATCTTATTCAGATGCAATAAAGAGTTCTGGGGCCCCCTTGGGGGCTCCTCCTGCCCCCTTTTCTGGGTCTCCTCCTGCCACCTCTGGTGGGGTTCCTTGGGTGCCTCCTGGTGGGGCTTCCCGGCCCCCATGGTGGGGCTCCAGCCCATTTTGGTGGGACTCCTCTTGCCCCCACAGATGGGCATCCTTCGACTCTCTGGTGGGGATCATCCATCCCTCTCCTATGGGACTTGCAAAACTTCTTCCAGTGGTGCTCTTATAGCCCCTCCAATTATGACCAGATCGATTAAAGCTTTTGAAGAATTCTTACTGCCAGATATTGAGGATTCTTCATACCAAATTGTAACATCACCTGCCATAACAGTTCACCGATCCAATGACGGCAAGGAAATGGAGGCCAAATCTGTTGAACAAAAGAGACCCCTTCCTCCCCCTTCACCTCCACCTCCAGATTCTCAGAGTCATAATAGAATTACTAAAAAGAAAACTGAAAGAGCAACTGAAGGCCCAGCACCTAAAAAATCGTCTGCACTATCCAGATCAATAAATACTGAGAGTGTAGCTGGCAAGATCTCTCTCTCCAGGTCTCAGGTTCCTAAATTGTTAGATCATAAAAAGCCCCTAAAAATGTTGAAATAATGGGTCTCATGCAATGGAATATCCGTGGATTTAATTCAAATAGAGAGCAAGTTCGGGTTCTGTTTGAAGAACATGATATATTTGCTACATGTATACAGGAGACTAAATTGGGAGATCATACTCCTAATTTAGGTTATATTTTCTCTTTTTATAAGTCTCCACCCCTGATAGGCACTCGTGCTCAGGGAGCCACAGGCATCATAATCCGCAAGTCTGTTAATCACAGAGTTGTCCATTCTGAATTCTGTATTGCAGGCTTGTGCAATCCAAATTTTTACTGAAATGGATCACGATTTGTTCACTTTATCTTATCCAACATTAGAAAATAAACTTAAGGATGCACATGGTAATCCTCGTCAGCTAGAACTTAATGATTTATAATCCTTAATAAACCAGCTTCCTCAACCGTTTATATTGATGAGGGATTTTAATGCCAAACACACCCCATGGGGAGAACAATGCTGTGATCGATGTGGGTTGATAGTGGAACAACTGCTTGACGTGAATGACATCACTTTAATGAATGATGGTTCCCCTACAAGACATGATGTTTATCAAAGTTCCGATTCAGTCATAGACCTCGCTATTTGTTCTTCATCCTCGAGGTTAGACTATCAATGGGCAGTAGACCAGAATGATCATGGCAGTGATCATTCGCCCATTCACCTGCAGTGTGTAAAAAATATACCATATCCATGTTTACCCGAATGGAAGGTGGGGGAAGCTGACTGGGGATTATTTAATAAATCCTCTAAAATTCAATGCGAAATAAATGAATTCCATAGTTCAATTCATGCATACGAGTATTTAGTTAGCATATTGTTGTTTGGTGTCATGCTGTCCATACCCAAAACATCGGGTAAACCTTAACATCCTCTAGTTCCCTGGTGGAACGATGTGTGTGCTTTGACGCGGAAGATGGCTAAAAATGGCCACAAGAGATATCGTAGATACTCTTGCTTAGTCAATAAAGTAACATACTGAAGAGCTCTTGCTAATCAAAAGAAAACTTTTAAGCAAGCAAGGAGGGAATCATTTATTAAATACATAAGCAAATTGAAATATAATTCCCCTATTTCATTAGTCTGGAATAACATCTGAAACTTGCAAGGGAAATTCTGTCCATCTCCCTTGCCTATATTAAGAAATGGTGGCCTCTTAATATCTGATGCTGGAGAAGTAGCTGAATCCTTTGGTAGGCATTTTTCTACTAAATCTAGTCCCTTACACTACCCCCCCTGCATTCAGAGATATTAGAAACAGTACTGCGGTTACTCCTCCTGTTAGTACAAATTCAGAATCTTATAATCTTCCTTTCACCAAAGAAGAATTGGATAATGTAATTTCATTGTCTTCCCAACATCTCCTGGGGAAGATGATATTTTATATTACATGATTTTTAATCTACCAAAAAGTACAAAGCAATTTCTTTTAGATGTTTGAAATAGTTTTTGGACTTTCGGAACTTCTCCTAAGTCTTGGAAAATACCAATCATAGTTTCTATTATAAAACCATTAAAGGATTCCTACCTCCCTAGAAATTATAGACCAATTGCTTTAACTAGTGTTAGCAAGATTTATGAGAGAATTGTAAATGCTCGATTAGTGTGGTAATTGGAATCGAAGAATCTTTTATCTAACCAACGGTTTGGTTTTAGGAAAAACGGAAGTACCAATGACCCTTTGATGTTCCTCCCTCAAGAGGTTCAGAATGCTTTTGCCATGCAAAATCAGACCATTGCAGTGTTCTTTGACCTAGAAAAGGCCTACGTTACTACTTGGCGAGGTGGTATCCGTAAGCAACTAGTTGATTGGGGTTTTGTAGGTAATATGTTTTATTGTATTAAAGATTTTTTGTCAGATAGGTACCTAAAAGTGAGAGATGGCTCTCTTATTTCATTAGCTTACCCAAGAAGAAGGATTGCCTCAGGGAAGCGTTCTTAGCCCAACTCTTTTCCATGTCACTATTAACTGTCTACTTGAACAAGTTCCTATTGGGTGCATGGTATGGTTTTTGCTGATGACTTTGCAGTAATGTGTAGCAAGTCATCAGCTGTTGAAGCATGTCATAAAATCCAGACTGCTATTAATGCGGCTACAGCTTTTGGGCCAGTGGTAGAGGGTTCAGATTTTCTCCAGAAAAATTTTTGAATTAAAGTCAATTAGTCCTTCTGTCCAACCATGGTTGCAATTCCAGGTGGACAGAAGGTCTAGTATTGTTTTAACTCAGTTACGTATAGGGGGCACAAATTATGCTCATAGGTATCTGATGACAGGTGAGTCGGATAGGTATGCTCCTCGCTGATCTGCCTACCAAGTGGATGTAACCATTGAGCATATTTTGGTGTCCTGTCCTGTTTTTAGATGTCAACGTACAAATAATCTTTTAGTCAATATGTTCCTTAGGGAAATTTTAGGTGAGAGTGCTCGAGTGGACCAAGTTGTACAGTTTTTAAAAGATATTGATATTTTTTTATGAGTTATAGTTTTAATGTGGTTTAAAATTTTAATCTGTTTTATAGATTTCCTTTGATTTCATTATATTTTACTTTAATTTATATATTAATACTTTATACTAGGATATATACGCATTGAATGGCCTTGCGGCTCCGGCACTTTGCTTCGAGCCAAAAATTTCATAAATCAATCAATCAATCGTGTGACTATCGTAAAAAGTGTCGTATCTGCGGAAATATTTCACCGATAACAGGAAAGGTGCCCTAAATCCATTCAAGTTGCACTTTATAAAACACAAGTAAATACAAACAGGAGTGTAGTTGGTAATGTGCAGACCTTAGAGTGAGTTAGCTTCTGTAGAATGTCTGTGTTGTTTTGTTCAATATACAAAGCAAATAAGATAAAAGGAGAAGGGGGACAATTGTATATGTACTAACATTATTGAACTTTTGTGAGTTTTTTTTTTTCACTAAATGTACGGTTTACTGAATACCCTGCCCCTGACAACTGTGATTACATGGGGATGGCCAACATGTGAACATTTTTTGTCTTTCTGATGTAAAGGTGAGGATGTAGAGACAGGTCAGATGTGTAACATTGTTTCACGATCCCTTTGATCCTCACTGCCAAGGTTGGCTGCTGTTAACTGTTTTGTTTGGATATTTAATGTAGCGGTGATGTTGCTGGGTGAGATCATTGGACCACCCAGGCCACAGCAACGTACACTCTGTTGCGTTCATTAAAGTATTATAATATGTAGACTTTTGTATAATGGCTTTTGTAAAGTTAACTTTAGTATTTGATATTTTGCCGTTCCTTTTGATTGTAGCATTGAGGAATCCTCTGTAGCAACTGTGATGAAATATCACTTAAAAATGATGGTTCACAAGAAATATTTGAGCAACTAAGTAACTTGTCAAATTACAATTGAATTTAGCCCAAATGTATGGAGATATATACAGTATGTCTCTCCTTCTGGTTTTGAAGACCTGTATTTTCTCATCACTGTATTATAAAAAAAATTCTCTTATTTTAGATAACTTTTTTTTTCTTTTTGCAAACAGTAAGCATTTCTTTCCCCTGCATAACCTGTCCCCTTCTCAGCCACCAATATAGAATTTATGTTTAATAATTTTAATGTAATTTTCCTCTCCTAATGTTCAAATAACTTAAAATATAGTAAAGAAACCTCCTACCTTGAAAGTATGCTACTGCTATTTATATAGGACTCCATGCATGCCAGTAATAAGAGAGATGGTATGCCTCAAGAATAGTATTAGGCAACTACAGTAATACCTAGAGATACCAGAAATTTTAGGTACGGGGAAAATTTTGAGAACATTTTTGTCCTGAGATACGAGGCAGTTCCCTATGCGGTCGCCAGGTGGCAAAGTGTGCGAGAGGCTTCTCACCAGGACAGCATCGTTCAGTCTTTCCCATTGGATATCTGTTGCGTAAAGTTATCTCCAAGCATCGGCCATAGTGTTTGCTTTTTTTACGTGTTTTTTGCATTAATCAGTGCAGAATTAAGTGAATAAGCAGTAGGTCCAAAGCAAGGGAGTGCAAACAAGGGTAGTGAAAAGAAAAAGTGTATGATAACAATGGAAATAAAGCATGAAGTAATAAAAAAACATGAGAGTGGTGTAAGAGTATCTGAGCCGGCTCGCCAATATTAGAGGAGTACATCAACATTATGTACCATCCTCAAGCAGAAGGATGTTATAAAGAGCACCAAGCCTTCCAAAGGAGTAACTATCCTTTCCAAGCTGTGCAGTGATATCCATGACGAGATGAAGAGGCTTCTTTTAATATGGGTAAAGGAGAAACAGTTGGCGGGAGATAGCACGACCGAGACTATCATATGTGAAAAGGCCAGCAGAATCTACGATGACTTGAAAGGGAAGCAAGCAGCCGAGAGAGGGGAGACTTTGACATCAGCGAAAGCCTTCAAAGCCAGTTGTGGCTGGAGGGGAGACTTTGACGCCAGCGGAAGCCTTCAAAGCCAGTCATGGCTGGTTAGATAACTTTAAAAAAAGGACTGGGATACACTCTGTTGTGAGGCATGGGGAAACAGTAAGTTCCGACTCGAAAGCCGGGACAGACTTCGTCACAACCTTTGCCTCGGTTATCGCACAACATGGCTACATCCCCCAACAAGTCTTCAACTGCGATGAAACTGACCTTTTCTGGAAGAAGATGTTTAGGAGGACATTCATCATGGCAGAGAAGAGACTACTGGGCCATAAACCCATGAAGGACCAGTAAACTTTAGCCTTGTGTGCCAATGCCAGAGGTGACTGTAAGGTCAAGCCACTGCTGGTGTACCACTCATAAAACCCGTGTGCTTTCAAGAGCCAAAGGATGTTGAAAGAAAAACTGCAAGTGATGTGGCGTGCTAATGCTAAGGCTTGGGTTACGCGGCATTTCTTCACAGAATGGGTTAATCTGTGCTTTGGTCCGGCAGTCAAAAAAGATTTGGCCGAGAAAAACCTGCCAATGAAATGTCTCCTGGTCCTCGACAATGCTTCTGGTCCCCCTCCTGGTCTCGAAGAGGACATTCTTGATGAGTACAGATTCATCAAGATCCTTTATCTCTCACCCAACATCACGCCACTCCTCCAGCCATGGACCCACAAGTAATTTCCAACTTTAAAAAACTGTACACGAAACATTTGTTCAAGAAATGCATCGATATCACAGACAACACCAATCTCACCCTTAGTGAATTTTGGAAGGAACATTTCAATATCGTCCATTGCTTAAAAATTATTGACGATGCATGGCAGGGTGTCACACGAAGAACTCTTAATTCAGCATGGAAAAAATTAAGGTTCGATACGACAGACCCTGATGACCCCGAACCTATTGTGGTGGATGAAATCGTGTCTCTTGGAAAGTCCATGGGGCTGGAGGTAGATGAGGCAGACGTAAACGACCTTGTTGAGGAGCATCAGGAAGAGCTCACGACACAGGAATTGATCGAGCTCCAGGAGATGCAACATTCGGAGGTGTTGCAGGAGCTCAGTAGCGAGGATGTGGTGGAAGATGAGGGCCGCCTTTCTACGACGGAAATCAAAGACATGTTAGTGAAGTGGCAGGAGTTTTCTAATTTTATGGAAAAGAGGTACCTGGACAAGTTAGCATGTGGTCGTGCGTTAGCCTTTTGTGACGACACTTGCGTACGTCATTTTTGCAACATTTTGAAGGGAAGACAAAAGCAAACATCCCTAGATAGGTTCTTTTCATAAAGGCCGGCAAAAAGTGAAGGTGAAAGCGAGGCAGAAAGAGCCAAGCCGGAAGAAGAAAAGTAAAAAAAAATGAAAATGAAAAAATTAGAATTAAGTTTCGTGTAACGTAAGATTAATGTTTATTTTTAAGTGTGTGTACAGTAAACTAATTTCATTCAAGTTAAATTTAAAACTGCTAATTTCATTTAAGTTAAATTCAAAGTTTTCAATATTTAACTTAGCCGGTGATTATATAGCTGCAACTCTGTTGCTCGACAGACAACTCTACGGAAAAAACTCGCCAGCGATCGCTACACAGGTTGCGGGTGTGCCCAACAGCGCCATTTGTCGACCAGATACCCAGCTCTCAATGTAAACAAAGACTCAATTTTCTCTCTGTCGAGGTGTCGACAAGACGTACTTTACTCGCTGTTGCTAAACTGGAGTTTTTCACATCTATTTGGTGAAGTACTATATTCTAGTTTTGAGCTTTCGCTATGCAGGTGTTTTATTTTCATCTTAAATCTTGAACTCGTTTTGGATAGATTTAATTATGGTGACAAAGAGAGTATGGGCTTTCTTTCACTTTTAAATGGCCGACCCTTCCCTTAGACGGAAGTGTGTTTAGGCTTTTAGTAATTATCTTATCACGTTATAGATTTTCCTCTATATATTTTATATCTCTCCGCCTTTATTAGGCCTCTTCGATTAACTTTCCATTTATTATAAACATATAAAAATAAATTTTAATGTTTTGTTTATATGCGACCTTTCCTGAGAGTAGGCGGTCCTAACTTGGAAACCGAAGTTAATCAACGTTGAGCCCTTTATTTCGTAATTAGCTTTTAAAGAGCTAAGGATTTAAAACTTTTTAAATGTAATATTTTATGAAAGAATTTCTTTGATAGTCTTCGTACTGTTTTCAAAGATGAACTAACGTTTAGTTTATTTATGCTACGCAGTTGTTGACGTTCAGGACGTTCAACATGCGCTCTATCGTTACGATAGAGAGAGAGTGTATCACGGTTTCACTTTGCAGTAAGAGTAAATCGATTCTGACGTTTTGTTCATTCTTTCTTAGCTTAAATGTTTTAAATTCTATTTTAAAGGAACTTTTTATTTGAAAAACCTTTCAGTTTTTTCCTTTAGTCAAATAACATGTTTTTTTGACGAAATATAATTGGGCTCTTCTCTTAGGTGCGAAATCAAGAGAGAAAGAGAGAGAGAGATAGAGAGATAGAGACGGAGGGAGAGAGAGGAGAGAAAACGTTCCGTTCAAGCGGGTAACGTTGTTCTCGAGTTACTCTCGTCCCTAGTCGCTGTACGGGGAGGAAGGATAAAACGTTTTTAGTTTTTTATTCTCGTCCCCAGGCTATGTGCGGTGAGAGATTGAAAACGTAGTTATATGAACTAGTGTTTAGTCTCTTTCCCAGCCACTGATTTTTTTATCTTAAAATATGTTTTCTGTTTTTTGCTGGTATTAATGAGCTTGCATTATACGACTGATTTCGCAATTACTACCTTTTAATGAAGGGTAGAATTGCGTGTTTCAGGTAGAAATCAGTAAAAGTTTCGATTTCAGTGAAATAAGTGCAAAACAGAAAATCGAAGTGATAAAGTGATATGCGCAAAGTGTTACAGTGTTGCGTCCGAGGGTTCGTCTGTTCGTGCCTGTCGTTCACCTAGTCCGGGACCTCTTGCATGCTCCCAAGCCCAGGGGAGAAGTAATGTCAAACGACTTATGGGTTCGAGAGGCCTTGATCAACGAACAGACGTTTTCCCTCTATGGTATCGGGTGTATCTTACCAAGATCTCCCCTACCATAAGACGAGAGAGACGTTGTTTCTCCTCGTCATCCAAAGGCTTTTCGCATAAGAAACCTGTCACAAGGTTTCGAAGCCCTTAAGCGAAAGTCAGTCCTTTCAGGACAGGTCCAGCGTCCTGGTTACAACCATTAGGACAGCTCTGACCCTATGCAGTCATCGGATAACTGCTCGCCGCCTAACAAAAGCGTAACACAGACTCCGAGTCTTTTTTTGTTGGCAAAGTGTTGCGGTCACAGACGTTACCCTCGTCTCTTACCACAACCATTTCCGTTGATCCTTAATGGGTTGTATGGCAAGACATGCAGTATATGCTTGCCTCCCTTATGGAAGACTATTCTGCCGATTAGTCCGTTGAGTCTAGCCGTTTATCTCATCGATATCCTGGCTTTCAGCCAACCTAACGTTCCTTTGTGCTTACTGTTGACGTTGGCGTAGCTTAGTCACGTCAGTCAGGTTGTTTAGAACCACACTCGATGCGGTCTCGTGTGGTTTTTCAGCCGCATTTGGACGTTAGGCCACTTGCTGATGCTCCTGTTGACGTTCAAGACGTTCACTAACAATCGGAGTTGACTTGTTTTGACGCTGTGCGTCAACCTCCGCATTCTAGAGTTGTTTTGACTGCTCAGTCTAGGCAGTCAAAGCAGTCTCGAGTGGACGCTGTGCGTCCTCACGCACCTGTTGTGGTTGACAGTTCAGTTGTTGACAGTTCACAGACTGTCAAGCAGTTACATGACGTTGCGTTCTGGTCCGCTACTAATGCACCAGTGAGTGTGGACTCTGCTTGTAAAGCATTGCCACCACGGTAGGTCTCTCCCTTGCTTGAGACTCAGCTTTTATCGGACAAGGTTCCTGTAGATGAGGAAGTTGCTGTTCCCCCTCCTACTGATATTCCCTTAAGGACTCTGTCAGATGGAGAGGAGCCTAAAGCTGCTTAGCCCCCTATGGACTTTAATTAAATCATGATGATTTTTTTAAGGATCTTTGTCCGGATCTTTTTGTAACAGCTGCTCCTCGTTCGCCTAAACGTCAGAGCTTACACTAGGCCTAGCTACTTCGAAGCCGTTGTTTTTAAGCTAGTGCTCTCTCGCTCTCCTAGAGAGCTTTACGTTGGCTAGGCGACTGGTTTTTCACCAGGAGGAGTTTGGGGGATACAGCCTTTGCTTTCCCTTCTTTTAAACTGGTTTATAGAGCGAGAGTCTGATATGACACGAGAGAAGTTCTCGGCTTGGGAGTTCATGCCTCTGCCCAGATAGACTTCTCAATTCTCGTAGACTCTCCCTGGCGCCTGGCTAGGAGACGCTCCAAGTTTTTTACAGGTCAACTTCACAGCTGTTTTCGAGCCTTTGAAGTTTTGCTGTACAATTATGTCATGCATAACAAGGCTTTCAGGGATGGTAAGCGGTACCGCCTCAGTCGCTAACCCCGTCTGTTGCCGCACCTGCTCCCGTAGACCCTAAATGGGCTTTGCTGCAAGACATGCAGTCCAAGCTTGCGTCCTTGATAGAGGACTTTAATGCGGAGAAGGTTGCTACCGAACCTTCTGGCCAACAACCTTCCAACCGGTCGGTTGTGCGCCCTGTTGACGCTGAGGTAACCTACTCGCGTCTGCCAGTTGAGGTGGTTCCTCCACCGATGCGACCCAGTGTGGGTTGCCAGCCGCACGTTGATGTTAAGCGACGCTCGGAGGTGGTTGTTGACGTTCAGGACGTTCAACAACCAGCAGAGGTGACTTGTTTTGACGCAGTGCGTCAACCTCAGCAACCCGGTAGAGTGTTGACTGCACAACCCAGACGGTCTAGACAGTCTCGGGTTGACGCTGTGCTTCCTCGCGCACCCATGGTTGTTGACAGTTCACAGACTGTGCAGCAGTTCCATGATGTTGCGTCCGGCTCCGTCACGCATGCACCAGTGCGACCGGACTCAGCGAGCCAGACGTTGCCCACTCCGTTGCCGTTTCCTCATCAGTTTTCGGATGAGGAACCCTCTGATGAGGACGTTGCTGAACAACAAGACGAACAGCCCCCAGAATAGATCAAGCCCTGCTATCCATCCAGAAGATGCTGAAGAAGGAACGCTGCTCAGTCAGGCTGTGGATGAGTCTGGTAGGGACGCTGTCATCCGTGGAACAATTTGTGTCACTAGGAAGACTACACCTCCGTCCTCTTCAATACCATCTAGCTTTTCACTGGAAAAAGGACAAGACGCTAGAAGCGGTCTCGATCCCGGTTTCCGAAAAGATAAAGTCTTGTCTGACTTGGTGGAAGGACAATATCAACCTAAGAGAGGGTCTTCCCCTGGCTTTTCAGACTCCCAACCACGTTCTCTTCTCGGACGCATCGGACGTGGGCTGGGGCGCGACACTAGACGGTCGGGAATGCTCAGGACTGTGGAACTCGAGTCAGAGGAGCATGCATATCAACTGCAAGGAGCTGTTGGCAGTACATCTGGCCTTGAAAAGCTTCAAGTCTCTCCTTCGAGGCAAAGTGGTGGAAGTTAACTCGGACATCACCATGGCCTTGGCGTACATCTCCAAACAAGGAGGTACCCACTCACTGACGTTGTACGAGATCGCAAGGGACCTGCTCATCTAGTCAAAAGGTCAAGACATCTCCCTAGTAACGAGGTTCATCCAAAGCGACTTGAACGTCATAGCAGATTGTCTCAGTCGGAAAGGGCAAGTAATTCCAACCGAATGGACCCTCCACAAGGATGTGTGCAAGAGACTTTGGGCCACTTGGGGTAAAACCATCCATAGATCTCTTTGCAACCTCGCTGACCAAGAGGCTTCCAATCTATTGCTCTCCAGTCCCGGACCCAGCAGCAATACATATAGATGCTTTCCTCCTAGATTGGTCACATCTGGATCTCTACGCATTCCCACCATTCAAGATTGTCAACAAGGTACTGCAGAAGTTCGCCTCTCACTAAGGGACAAGGTTGACGTTAGTTGCTTCCCTCTGGCCCGCGAGAGAATGGTTCACCGAGATACTTCGATGGTTAGTAGACGTTCCCAGTAGTCTTCCTCTAAGGGTAGACATTCTACGTCAGCCACACGTAAAGAAGGTACTCCAAAGCCTCCACGCTCTTCGTCTGACTGCCTTCAGACTATCGAAAGACTCTCGAGAGCTAGAGGCTTTTCGAAGGAAGCAGCCAGTGCGATTGCTAGAGCAAGGAGAGCGTCTTCCATTAGAGTCTACCAATCGAAGTGGGAAGTCTTACGAGACTGGTGCAAGTCAGTTTCTGTATCCTCGACCAGTACCTCTGTAGCTCAAATAGCTGTTTTTCTCTTATACCTGAGAAAAGGACGATCCCTTTCAGCTCCCACTATCAAGGGCTACAGAAGCATGTTGGCATCGGTCTTCCGGCATAGAGGCTTAGATCTTTCCAAACATAAAGATCTGCAAGACCTCCTTAAGTCTTTTGAGACCACCAAGGAGCGTCGTTTGGCTACCCCTGGATGGAATTTAGACGTGGTACTAAGATTCTTCATGTCAGACAGGTTGGAGCCGTTACAATCAGCCTCCCTGAAAGATCTCACTCTTAAGACTCTTTTCCTGGTATGCTTAGCCTCGGCTAAAAGAGTCAGTGAGATTCATGCCTTCAGCAAGAACATCGGATTTTCGTCAGAAAAAGCCACTTGTTCGCTACAACTTGGTTTTCTAGCCAAAAATGAGCTGCCTTCTCGGCCTTGGCCTAAATCTTTCGATATCCCCAGCTTATCGGAGATCGTAGGCAATGAACTAGAAAGAGTCTTATGCCCTGTTAGAGCTCTTAAGTTCTATTTAAAGCGTACTAAACCTTTACAAGGCCAATCTGAAGCTTTATGGTGTTCAGTTAAGAAACCATCCTTGCCTATGTCAAAGAATGCTTGGTCAGACTTTATCAGATTGTTAATACGAGAAGCTCATTCACATCTGAGTGAGGAAGACCGAACTTTGCTTAAGGTGAAGACGCACGAAGTTAGAGCTGTAACAACTTCCGTGGCCTTTAAGCAAAATATATCTCTGCAAAGTATAATGGACGCAACCTATTGGAGAAGCAAGTCAGTGTTTGCGTCATTTTACTTGAAAGATGTCCAGTCTCTTTACAAGAACTGCTACACACTGGGACCATTTGTAGCAACGAGTGCAGTAGTGGGTGAGGGCTCAACCACTACAATTCCCTAATTCCTTATCCTTTTAATCTGTCTCTTGAAATGTTGTTTTTTTATGGGTTGTCCGGAAGGCTAAGAAGCCTTTCTCATCCTGGTTGATTTGGCGGGTGGTCAAAGTCATTTCTTGAGAGCGCCTAGATTAGGGGTTTGATGAGGTCCTGTTGTATGGGTTGCAACCCTTGATACTTCAGATCCTAGGGGTCGATCAGCATCCTAAGAGGATCGCGAGGCTCCGTAAGGAAGACGTACTTAAAAGGCAGAGTAATTGTTCAAGTCGACTTCCTTACCAGGTACCTATTTATTTTGTTTTTGTTATTTTGATAACTTCTAAAATGAAATAAAAAACTCTTAGCTCATAAAAGTGTAAACATATATTACTGGTCTCTACCCACCATCCTGGGTGTGAATCAGCTATATAATCACCGGCTAAGTTAAATATTGAAAAATGTTATTTTGATTATAAAATAAATTTTTGAATATACTTACCCGGTGATTATAAATTAAAGGACCCTCCCTTCCTCCCCAATAGAGACGCAGTGGGACGAGGAGAAAATTGAGTCTTTGTTTACATTGAGAGCTGGGTATCTGGTCGACAGATGGCGCTGTTGGGCACACCCGCAACCTGTGTAGCGATCGCTGGCGAGTTTTTTCCGTAGAGTTGTCTGTCGAATAACAGAGTTGCAGCTATATAATCACCGGGTAAGTATATTCAAAAATCTATTTTATAATCAAAATAACATTTTAAGTTATGTTACATAGTGTTACAAAAGTGTTGCGTACGGAACGTGTTGCCATCAAGTCTCTCTCCTCCCCGTCCTCTCGCCCTCCTCCTCCTCCTCCGCACACACCGCTGAAAGCCGCTACCGTCTGTCTCGAAGATAAGAACTCCGTAATAAAGTTAAATTTTATTTAGGATCATAACCAGTACATAGGTATTTGTTATTTTGTGAGTGTAGAATGTGAATGAGAACAATTGAAAACATGTTTTTCCACTGTAATATACTGTTTTTAGGTGTTTTTTCATATGGTAGGAACGGAATAATTTTTTTTTAGTTATTTTATATGGGAAAAATTGATCTGAGATATGAACAAATTGACACACGAGCTTGGTCCCAGAACACATTAAGCTCGTATCTCAAGGTATTACTGTACAGTTCTAGCTGGGTCCCCTCGCCCAGTGTAAAATCAAGGGGTGGTGCCCAGTTCATCCTTGATTGTTTACCTTGTGGCCAGATCTTTGGGTATTCCACCGTATTCTATTGTGTAGTGAATGTTGGAGTGTGGTCGGCATTCAGACACTAGGCAGTCTGTGTGCTACATCTGGCCACAGTCTGTCAAACACTACAAGGGGAGGTCTCAAACTTCACCTACGATGCATAAGATGCAGGGCGATTTTTTGAGGCAAAATTTTGGAAAAAGTGCATCCCATATGCTGTTAAATATGGTAACTGTAAATGAAATACAAAAATTGTTGTAAAAATAATTTATTCAATTATTAAATACATGTCAAAAACAAGACATCTCAAATTAACAATTACTTGTTAAAAATACAGAACATTACAGCATACAATTTAGTTAGAAAAATAAGCAGATGAAAATAAAAAAAATATTCAAAGATAATTTCAAATTTTACATACAGAACATTCCCTTTTCCTTATAGACCAACTGACAAAAATATTAATTTAGGAAGAACTTCAAAGTAAGGTAATATTTTGTACTTAGGAAGTCTGAACTTTCCCTCAGAATTCAAATTGAAAAGGAAACTTTCTATCAGCAAGGACACCATCAAGTAAGAGAACTAGTCTGCCAACGGAGCACCAGTGATGTAGAAGGGAGACCTTCCTTAGGCTCTTGTTGTCGGCCACACACACACACAAGTGGGATAGGACAGCAACATGTTGCCCGACAGGAACAAGTACATTTCATAAAGGCAGGTAGCACGGAAACTGTAACATAAACATAATAAGGCTACCAGGTGGGTAGGCAGGGCCTACCCATCAGCTACTACCACTACAAATAGGACCTGAAGTCATAATTGTATAAAAGGTCAAAAGTTTGTTTGACATGTAGGAGCAAGTAATAATACAAGTTAAAATACAAAACAATTAAAGCATAATACATCAATTGAGTGAAATTTCACTTAGTAACAAGATCATTAAAGAAAGAAACACCACAGTAATCATGTCCCTCCTCCAATATGTAAAGCAGAAGATATCAGCAGACTAATTTATATAAAACAATTTTGTTTTCCGGTGTCCAAGTATTTCCTTTAATAATTTAATTTCCATAAATACTGTTCGGGTTTCTATCTGTCAAATGTTCTTAAGCAACAAAGGATGTGAATAAGAAGTGAGTCAGAGGAACAGTCCAAGTAGGAGGTGCATAACTAACTAACAAGAGATGACCCATCAGAGTGCAACAGCTCAAGCAGTTGAACTTCACCAAGGAAATGCAGAGGAGCTCATTTAATCAGACATGTTATTTTCTTGCTTAATAATCATTTGCAAAGGAACTGTCTCAAATCCATTTGAGAGAGTACAACTAGTTTAGTTAATATGGAAATTGAAATGCTTTGTAACAGCATTCACCACTTCCCAAAAGAATAAAACTTCCCTACTTCTTATATATTTTCTTCAGGCCAAAACTTAATGCCTTGAGAGAGAAAAATTTCCAGGTAAATGCCAGATCACAGTCACGGCACTATAATGGCTTCCACAGTGTGAGTTCTAGAATGCTTTGTGAGATGACTACTCTGAGAAAATGCTTTATCACAAACACTGCACTTGAATGGCTTCTCCCCCGTGTGAATTCTAAAATGTCTTGTGAGATGACTTTTCTCAGAAAATGCTTTGTCGCAGACACTGCACTGGAATGGCTTCTGCACACTGTGAATTGCAAAATGACTTGTGAGATGGCATTTCTGAGAAAATCCTTTGTCGCAGAGATTGCACTTATATGGCTTCTCCCCGGTGTGAGTTTTGTAATGTGCAGTGAGAACATTTTTCTGAGAAAATGCCTTGTCACAGAGATCGCACTTGAATGGCTTCTCCCCCGTGTGAATTCTATAATGTCTCGTGAGCACGCCTCTCTCAGAAAAGGCTTTGTCACAGAAATCGCACCTAAATGGCTTCTCTCCAGTGTGAGTTCTGTAATGTGCAGTCAGAACACTACTCTGAGAAAATGCTTTGTCACAGAGCTTGCATTTAAATGGTTTCTCCCCCGTGTGAATTCTATAATGTTCTGTGAGATGACTCCTCTCAGAAAATGCTTTATCACAGACATTGCACTTGAATGGCTTCTCCCCCGTGTGAATTCTATAATGGCTTGTGAGATTACTTCTATCAGAAAATGCTTTGTTACAGACATTGCACTTATATGGCTTCTTTCTAGGGCGAGTTTTATGACGTGCATTAAGATCAACTTCGTCATGAAATGTTTTGCCACATTTTTCAGTGTGAATTGGCATTTGAGTATTGGAGTTAACAACTCGACTAAACTGTTTTTCATAATTCCCTTTTTGCTCCTCTTTCTGAAAACATTCTTTCCCACTTCCTCTTCCGTTTCCTTCATCCTCTTTCCTACTGGATTCCAACTGTATATCACATTCCACTTTCACTTCTGTCTTTACTATCTCATCCTCTTTATTGACTTCCCTTTTGCTAATTTGTAAATCGTCTTCAGTCACTAACACATCACAGTCAAATATTTCTGGCTCCTCTTTGATTTCTATTTCTGGCTCTGCTATGAATTCCATGGCTGGACTCATGATATGAGAGTCATCATTAAGGAGTCCATCACTCGCAAAAATATCATCCTTTTCAGACTTGACTGCAGTGTGTGGAAACGGATCTTCCATTTCAGTTTTTATTGGAAACTCTGATGATTCAGAGTTCTTCATCCCCTCCTTATCACAAGATGCCATCCTCTTCAATATTATTGTACAAACAAAGTTAACACTAAGCTTCCTATTTTTTACATCAGTCTTACAACATGAGCCAACATACGACCCTTCTGCCTTTTTTCCCCAGTCCTGAATCTCTTGCAAATATCTTCAGTAGTTTAAATAATCTTGCCACAAAAGGTGAATGATTATTTGCTTTGGGATGAAGAGTCTGAAATAATAGAGAACAACTATCAGTAGAGAACAGTATGATGAAAATGTTGGAATTTTCTTAAATAAAATGACAACTTTTTAAACTAAAATAAATTTTTTTTAAAGTAATGTGTATTTTTCCTAGCCGTACAAACCAGAGTCTTTTCATAAGGGATATTACTTTGGCGCAAGCTGGAATCGTTCGTTGAAATGGATAAAGAGCAGTTATCAAACTTCAGAGGACATGGAGCAAGAAGTCTCAACTGCCTTCCAGTCGGCTCATTACTACCTTTTGATACTTCAGCCCAGGACTTAGAAAGGTGGTTTGAGGAAAGAAAGTTAGATATAAGGTACATTTATCTACCTTACCCCCTAGTACTTTGGACTTTTATCCTTGAAAGGGAGGTCTTTTAGGATTCAATTTTTTTGGCAGTGGACTACCAAGAACTCTCCTTAAAGGACTTATGTTCTTGCCTCGCAATCTGAGAAGTTTTAGGCAAGGCATGTGCTGATACTGCGGGTCAAAATATTACAGCTAAATAAAGAAGGGAGTATTGGCTCGCCTTCCTCCACTTTTCCACCACTGCCATCACACCTCTTTGCCCGTCATCCTGCAATCTCACCGCTTGCCGGCAGGTTGTAGGGCCAGCTTGGGCTTCTGCTTGTATGGCCTAGTCTTTCAGCTTCCCTATTGGACACAGTGCTCCGGGATAGATGTGTCGGCAGGACCAGCTGCTGGCAGAAGATCCATTGACTTGGAGTGTTCTTCAGTCCTCCCTTGGGCTGCCATTCACATCATATGACCGGCAGGGACCGGCAACGGAGGTGGATGGGTGGAAGCTTGTTATCTTATATTCTCCCCTTCCATTAGAACATTCATTCCGGAGGAAGGAAGTGAGACAGTGCTCTTACATCACCCTTCACTCCTTGCTTTCTCTCTCTCTCTTGGCTAGTGCCACCAGGTACTAACCTAGCCGGCAAGACGCTGGCTAGACTTGTGAACCGACAGCCAATGATTCACTGACATAACTATCGGCATACTACCCTGTCACATAGAATGCTGTCTAGGCTAGTGGTAAGCCGCCAGCAATCCGGTGGGCTGCCGGCTACTAATTTTTCAATATTGTGTCAGCTGAACTGTGCCATAGGTATTAGCCTTGCCGGCTGCATTCCGGCGACAACTACAGTATATGTATTAACAGTAGCCAGTATATCTGTGGTACAGAACATACTGCAGACAGAAAACTATTGTATAAAAGTATACAGTATTTAAATTTTCCAACATACTGTGTGTGTCCAGGCACAGTCTATTGTTGAGACCTTATAGATAGGGAAAGGATTTCCCTTCCTACATACTGATAGATGATCAGTTATTAATGACCCTCATTATTAATCCTTTTGGAAGTTAGTGTTAGCTACACTCTTCTATCCTTATAGGCTAGATTCTTCCACCTGGCCTCCTGAGGAGGATAACCCTAGGATTAATATGGAGGGAGGTCACAGCAATTGGCTGGGCAGGAAACACATGTATGTGTCTTTCCTAATTCATTTCCAGCTTATCTATCCTAAGCTATATGCAATAAAATGAAATGGAAAATAGTAATAATATTTATTAGTTTATCTAGGGAGATGAACTACAGTATACTAATTTTATTTTCCTCTCTTTACAGGAGGACCATGTGAAGTGCGGCAGCGTCTTCTGCAACGTACGTAGCAACGACTTCTGCGGTCACCTGGAGTGTAGGACACACTCCCATTGTTCCATCACCAAGGGACCTCTCAAATATTGGGACCCCCAGGTATGTACAGTGTGCAAAGACTTGGTTTATGAGGCTTTTGAGAACCCCAGGACAACGGAGTCAAGGGATGCAGCTCGGAACAAGCTGCGCAGATGGGTTCGTGGCTTCCAGAAAAATGCCACGGGGCCTTACCTCCCTAACGAGCGTATGAGGGCCTATCTTTTCCCCAAAGCATCTGTGGATGCTGTCATTCCTCAGCCTCACCCTGAGATCCCTTGCATCCAGATAGCAGTGGACACGGATGTCTCGGATGCGATGAAGGACATCCATCTAGATGATGAGAGGATGTCAGAGGACACCGATAAGGACCTTCTAGCTGAAGGTCAAGAAGAGGAGTCTACGTTGGGTCCAGAGACGGAAGAGGATGAAGTCGAAACAGTGTCTGTTTCGTCGGTTCCTGCCCCAGAACCAGTGCCCTCTACGTCCTCCGCTCCTCCACCTGAAAAGTCGGATGACACCCTATCTGCCATCAAAGCCATGATGGAGATGTTTCAGAAGAGCGAAGAAAGGGAATCTGCGCTAAGGAAGGAGATTCACCAGCTTGCAGCGACCCGTGGGTCTCATAGGAGACTTAATGTAAAGAATCTGCCTTCGTGCTCTGAGGTAAACCCATGGAAGCATGCCGAGTACATGCCAATAACGAACGGCAAGATCTTCATCTCAGAAAAGCTGGGAGCTGTCCTTAACGAGGACATTGAGTTCTGGCCCAGCTTTGAGTCCTATCCTGACTGCTTTGTTTGTCTAAGGACAGAACCCGTCTCCAAGGAGGAGACAGAGCCCAAGGAGGTCATAGTGCTTGACCATACAAAGGCTCAAGCTTTACTAGCCAGCAGTCTGAAGGACAGGGACTTCACCAACTCTACGGTGCCAGCCCTGAGTATGAAACACCCTTCCTTTCTTGCTCCAGCAACAATGGCCTTCCCCTTTGTGGAAAAAGGGTTCAAGGCAGTGGAAGCTGGGAAACCTTACCCTACACTGGAGGAGTGTAGGCCCCTTTCCCTAGCCCTGCTGACAGATCATAAAGACTGGAAGGATATTCAGCTTACCTTCTCAGTCGGGAAGTTGGAGGCCGATATCGCTGGACGTCAGTTTAGTGAAAACCTCCCCAAGTTGTCAGAGTTCCTCCTGCGTAGGGAGCAAGACACGAAAGAAAGGCCTGCTACCTCTCTGTCCCTCCAGGTGACACTGAAGGCAATGACCAGTGAACATAGGTCCCCAGATATGTTCATGGTCACAGCCAAAACACACTTGGCAACCCTAACTAAAGACTTATAGCTTTGTTAGGTCTAGAAGGGCTTGTATGGAGTTCGTGTTTGCCTCGGCTGCGGTATGACACGAACCCAGGAAGTTGATATCTCCCAACATCTGGGGGAAAGACCTCTTCCCTAATGAAGTGGTCAAAGAAATAGTAGACAAAGTCGCCATGGAGAATAGGAATCTTCTCCAGAAGTGGGGCATATCGGCCAAGAGGAAGTCTTCCCCGGATGAGGGTCCCCAACCGAAACGGAAGACGAAGAGGCCAAGGTTGCCTTCTCGCCCTGCTAGACAACAACAACTTCCCATGACTGCGGTGCCTCAGATGGTGGCACAGCCCCAACCCACCTACCAGATGGTTCCGCAGCAGGTGGTGACTCAGTCGCCAGCCTTCAGTCCCGCCTATGAGAGGCAGACCACTACCTTTCGCCCTAAAGGTAGGGGGTCAAACAGAGGTTTCTCTAGTCGTTCCTCCAGAGAAAGAGGGGGTAGGGGAGGACGCGGTTAAGGAGGCAAGCCCCCCGGAAACCAGAAGGAATGAGATGCTTCCGGTAGGAGGAAGACTCCGACTATTTTGGGATCGTTGGACCTTCGATCCCTGGGCCTACAGCCTAATCAAGAACGGACTAGGTTGGAGCTGGAGGACAGCTCCACCATCATTCCCTCAATTCTTCCATCACTCTACCCCCGTTCTGGAAGAATACACACGAGAACTCTTGAGCAAACGGGTGATAAGGAGGGCAAAGGCCATCAAATTCCAAGGAAGGCTGTTTTGTGTTCCCAAGAAGGACTCAGACAAACTTAGTCATTCTGGATTTGTCGCCACTCAACAAGTTCATAGAAAATTAAAGTTCAAGATGCTGACCCTTCAACACATAAGGGCCCTGCTGCCCAAAAGGGCATACACCGTCTCAATAGACATGGCAGATGCCTATTGGCACGTTCCGATCAATCCCCAACTCTCCTCCTACCTAGGATTCAGGCTACAAAAAAGAAAGTACGTTTTCAGAGCCATGCCCTTCGGACTAAACATAGCCCCAAGGATCTTCACGAAGCTTGCAGATGCAGTCGTTCAACAACTACGCCTACAAGGTGTTCAGATAATATCCTACCTAGACGATTGGCTGGTGTGGGCAGCATCCGAGACGAAATGCATGCAACCATCCAAGAAAGTTATCCAGTTCCTGGAACATCTGGGATTCAAAATCAACATCAAAAAGTCTCGACTGTCTCCAGCTCAGAAGTTTCAATGGCTAGGTATACATTGGAACTTACAGTCACATCGCCTCTCCATTCCATTAAAGAAGAGGAGAGAGATAGCGGGATCTGTCAAGAGACTACTAAAATCCAACAGGATTTCAAGATGCCAACAGGAGAGAGAGTGCTGGGCTCCCTCCAGTTTGCATCAGTGACAGCCCAGCGCTAAGAAGTTAGAACACAGCTAAAAGATGCATCCGGAGTCTGGAGAAGATATGCATCAAATACTCGAAGAGTTCTAAGAAGATCAATACCGATCCGACTTCGATCACTTCTCAAGCCCTGGTCGGAGGCCAAAAATTTGAAGAGGTCAACACCTCTGCAACCGCCTCCACCCTCGGTCATCATCCACACGGACGCATCATTGAAAGGATGGGGAGGTCACTCTCATCATCGGAAAGTTCAAGGAACTTGGTCCTCTCTGTTCAAGACCTTCCAATTCACCATTTTCGAGGCCATGGCAGTCTTTCTTACATTGAAGAAATTATCCCCTCGCCCTGCGGTCCACATAAGACTGATTCTGGACAGCGAGGTGGTAATGAGATGTTTGAATCATCAAGGCTCGAGATCACCTCAACTCAACCAAGTAATGTTGGCCACTTCCGCTTGGCGGAAAAGAAGAGATGGCACTTATCAGCAGTTCACCTTCAAGGGTTCCGCAATGTGATGGCGGACGCTCTATCCAGGCTAACCCCGATAGAGTCAGAATGGTCCCTAGACGCAAGATCATTCTCCTTCATCCTACATCATGTCCCAGAACTGCAGATCGACCTCTTTGCGACAAGCGACAACAAGAAACTTCCTCGATACGTGGCCCCATACGAGGACCCTCTAGCGGAAGCAGTGGACGCCATGTCCCTCGACTGGAACAATTGGAGCAGGATTTATCTGTTCCCTCCATACAACCTGCTAATGAAGATCCTTAACAAGCTGAGATCTTTTCAAGGAACAGCAGCCCTAGTGGCTCCCAAATGGCCCCCGGAGCAACTGGTTCCCTCTAGTATTGGAATTGCAGCCGAGGCTGATTCCCCTGCCGGACCCAGTTCTGTCTCAACAAGTCCAGAAGTCGACTGTCTTTGCTTCATTACAGAAAACCCAAGACCTTCATCTCATGATTTTCTCTCCCTAGCAGTAAGAAAGAGGTTTGGGATCTCCAAAGAGAGTATAGACTTCTTAGAGGAATATAAATCTAAATCTACCAGAAGGCAATATGAGTCATCTTGGAAGAAATAGGTAGCCTTCGTCAAGGCAAAGAAACCAAAGGGAATCTCAACAGATTTCTGCTTATCTTTCTTTATTCACCTTCATGAACAAGGTTTAGCTGCCAACACGATAACTATGTGTAAATCTGCCTTGACTAGACCCTTGCTTTACGCTTTCCAAGTAGTCTTTTCTAATGAAATTTTTAACAAAATCCCTAAGGCCTGTGCTAGGCTTAGGCCAACAGCACCTCCAAGGCCCATTTCATGTTCTTTGGATAAGGTACTACATTTGGCTTCAAAGTTTGAATAACGAAAATTGCTCTCTGAAAGATTTGACTCAAAAAGTTATTTTCTTGTATGCTCTAGCCACAGGGGCTAGAGTTAGTGAGATAGTGGCCCTTTCTAGGGAGGAGGGCCATATCCATTTTACTGAAACGGGAGAACTGAATCTCTTTCCCGACCCAACGTTTCTTGCTAAGAACGAGCTACCCACCAAGAGGTAGGAGAATCTGCCCTCTGAAGGAAGATGTCTCGCTGTGTCCAGTAGAGTGTCTAAAGGTCTATCTTTGTAGAACTTCAGACTTCAGGGGAGGACAGCTCTTTAAAGGAGTAACATCGGGCTCAAACTTATCCCTGAAATTACTAAGGGCAAAGATCACATACTTTATTCGCAGAGCGGATCCTGACAGTACACCCGCAGGTCATGATCCTAGGAAAATTACTTCATCGTTAAACTTTTTCCAGCTCATGGATTTCGAGAGACTTCGCTCGTTTATTGGATGGAAGTCATCCAGGGTGTTTTCAAACACTACGCGAAGCAATTGCAAGAATTCAAGAAATACGTGGTGGCGGCAGGTAGTGTACTAAAACCTGTCACTTAGTGCTGCGAGGAACAGTGAAATTATTTGGGACTATAATTCTAGAGGGTGTACATGTTGGCACATTATGGTGCAACATGGTAAGTGAGATGTCATCAAAGTGACATCATGGACTGTTCCAGTGTATATAGGTGAAAAAATATAGACTTAACACTAGTGCTGTGTGTTTTTACACAAGTGTAAATAAACAGACTTCTCAGAAAGACATTAGAAAATTATTTAAAAATTTTCAAATGAGTGGCATAAAATTTTGTTTTCAGGTAAAACAAGTATTTATGATTTAATTTTTGTTTGATCTATGTTTGTAAATTCTATTTCACTTGCATTTTTTACATTAGTATGAAATGTATGCTGAATTTTGGTTTATTGTTTGACAATAAATGTCTAATGGTTTTGTGCGTCTTATTTCGCCCTAAACATATACAGTATAAACTTATATATAAATAAAGTTATGTCTGAGCATTACTTTTATTCCTTACTATTCTGCATAATTACATTGAACAAATATAGTAAATTTGTTCCTTTACGTAAACAAACCTTTTCTGGCCAGGCTTACCTTTTTCTGATACAGATAGAAACATGTCTGCTGTGGTATACAGCTAAGCTGATATACCTTGGATGCTATGGTGGCTTACATGTACCCATGTAGGGTTTATAAATACAAATTTTGGCTTAAGGCGTACAGTGAGACCTGTACGCCCTTTTGGTTACTAGGTTGGTCATATGAAATATGCAAACTTCGAGACTTTTTCACGAGTCTGGCATGACTCTTCCCTGTAGGGGGCAGGAAGCACTAACATGGTTCATGATTAGAAGTAATGACATATAATGGTTATGTCATAGGTCTCTAAGGTCTAAATGACCAAAGGAAATATTGTCTTGAAGTTTAAGGCACAACTGGGAAATCCACGGATACATTAATGCTCTGGTAAACTTCCATCAGGATGACAAGGCCTGAGCCAAAAAAAATCAGAAAATGACAAATTCGGAGATAATTTGTATTTTTCCTAACCATACAAACCTTAGCTATTTACATTGGGTTTACCTTTTAGCGTAGCTGAAATGACGAGCCAATAGTTTTTAACAAGGGTTAATTACCCCCGCGCTAGTTAGCGGGGGTAGGGGAAGGGATAGCTTGCTACCCCTGCCCCCCCCCCCCCCACACACACACCGGTGATTTGCTTCACTTCACTTAGAGGTAGGACTTGACTTGGGGGCCAGGGTTGGCGGGCAAATATGTGTAAATAGCTAAGGTTTGTATGGTTAGGAGAAATACAAATTATCTCCGAATTTGTCATTTGTTCCGTAACCGAAATACAAACCACGCTATTTACATTGGGTGACTTACCCCTTAGGAAGGGTGGAAAGTCCCCAGCCTTACTGACTTCGGCTTTGCCCGGGGACTCCATCCCTCGGTGAGTAGCACTTGAGAGAAGGAGCCCCTGCACCTCACCAGTTCCTTGCTTCGCTAGGAACGAGTGGCCTACATAAGTTGTGTGTGGAGGAAAGAGTGTGACTCGTCCTATGAAGTTGACCTTTAGATAGGAATCTAGGATAGGACGTTCCCAATACCACCTCGTCAGGGTATGAGGGACGCAACAGTATTAAGCTTAATACTAGGAGCACAAGGAAGCATGGGTTACCTGCAGAGGTCGAGGTCAGCTATGCGAGGACCAGGATGCTGCTTCCCCAAGAGAGGGGAGAATGAAGAAAGAAGTAAGGGTCAGACATACTCTTTCATTGACGCAGACTAAAACCGGGTAACAACGCCCTCAACCTACTGCTACTTGTCCATAAAGGAGCCTGAGGTTAGACCAGCTGTTGTGCAGCCACCACAGGGCCGATAGAGAACGTATCGAGGCTCCTGTGGGTCACGTCCTGCAAGTATGGGCTGTGAAGGTCGTCTGACGCTTCCAGACCCCAGCTTGAAGCACCTGCGTCACAGAGAAGTTTCTCTTGAAGGCCAGGGACGTAGCAACACCCCTGACATCGTGTGCCCTAGGGCGACGTGACGGAGGAGGGTCTGGATTCAAGGCGTGGTGGATAACCCTTCGAATCCAAGCTGAGATGGTTTTCCTGGTGACCCTCCTCTTCGTCCTGCCTGTGCTCACAAACAATGCTCGCACTTGAGGACGGACTGCAGCCGTTCTCTTCAAGTAGTACCTCAGACACCTTACTGGACATAGTAGCAGCTGGTCTGGGTCGCTTGTTACAGAGCGGAGACTCGCGATCCTGAAAGAGTCGAACCGAGGATCCGGCACTCCAGGATTCTGAGTCTTGGCCACAAACTCAGGGACGAACCTGAACGTTACCTCCCCCCATCCCCTTGAATGGGCGATGTCGTACGAGAGACCATGAAATTCGCTAACCCGCTTGGCCGAAGCCAAAGCGAACAGGAAAGCCGTCTTCCAAGACAGGTGGCAATCGGAGGCCTGGCGTAATGGTTCGAAGGGAGGTCTCTTAAGAGCCCTGAGGACCCGAACCACATTCCAAGGAGGAGGTCTCACTTCCGACTAGGGGCAGGTAAGCTCATAGCTACGTATGAGTAGAGAGAGTTCTAGCGAGGAAGAAATGTCCACGCCTTTCAGCCTGAAGGCCAAGCTTAAGGCTGAGCGATAGCCTTTCATTGCCGAGACAGAAAGGCGCATTTCCTCCCACAGATAAACGAGGAAGTCCGCTATTGCTGGAATAGTGGCGTCGAGTGGAGAGATACCCCTTCCACGACACCAACCACAAAAGACTCTCCACTTCGCCTGGTAGACTCCCTCAGAGGACCTTCGCAGGTGCCGAG
Source organism: Palaemon carinicauda (assembly GCF_036898095.1). Lineage (NCBI taxonomy): Eukaryota > Metazoa > Arthropoda > Malacostraca > Decapoda > Palaemonidae > Palaemon > Palaemon carinicauda. Next base: position 96,258,647 of record NC_090749.1, on the reverse strand, counting down.
ACATTCTCTCCGCAACCTGTTGCGAAAAGCCTCTCTCCGTGAGGAGACGCTGGATAGTCTCCAGGCGTGAAGCCGAAGCGAGGCCACGGCCTTGTGAGGGGCGTTGGAGTGGGGTTGTCTGAGAAGCTCGTGTCATGGAGGAAGCTCCCTCGGGAGCACCGTCAGGAGCTGCAGAAGGTCCGGGAACAAATCCGCGTGATGCCATAGCGGAGCTACCAGAGTCATCGTACAGTTGACCGATAGTCTGGTCCTGTTGAGCACCCTTCTCATCAGACAGAACGGTGGGAAGGCGTACACGTCGATGTTGTCCCACCGTTGCTGGAAAGCATCTTGCCAGAGAGCCTTGGGGTCCGGGACTGGGGAGCAGTATAGGGGCAGCTTGAAATTTAACGCTATCGCGAACAGGTCCACGGTCGGGGAACCCCACAAAGTCAAGACTTTGTTGGCTATCTGAGGATCCAAAGACCACTCGGTACTCACTATCTGCGAGGCCCTGCTCAGACTGTCGGCGAGCACATTCCTCTTGCCAGGAATGAAGCAAGCTGATAGTGTTATCGAGTGGACTAAAGTCCACCTCAGAATCTCTACTGCAAGATGGGATAGCTGCTGCGAAAAAGTGCCTCCCTGCTTGTTGATATAAGCCACTACCGTGGTGTTGTCGCTCATCACCACCACGGAATGACCCGCCAGGGTCCGTTGGAACTGTTGAAGAGCCAGAAAGACGGCCTTCAACTCTAGCAGGTTGATATGAAGGCACTTTTCTGATTCTGACCAAAGGCCTGAGGTCCTCTGGTTCAGAACGTGCGCCCCCCCACCCTTCTTTTGACGCATCCGAAAACAATGTCAATTCCGGGGGGAGGACGAGAAGACTCACTCCCTTTCGAAGGTTCTCGTCAACCAGCCACCACCGCAAGTCCGTCCGTTCCAAAGATCCTATCGGGACCTGAACGTCCGGGGAATCGGATCCTTGATTCCACCGGGACTTGAGCCGCCACTGCAGGGATCTCATCCTGAGGCGGCTGTTTGGAACCAGACGAGCCAGGGAGGACAGGTGACCTAAGAGACGCAACCACAACTGGGCGGGAAGGGTTCCGCCACCCTCCTCAGCCTTGCTATCCTGTCGTCTGATGGAAAGGCTTTGTGGAGATTGGTGTCTATCAGCATGCCTAGATAAACCAGTCGTTGGGACGGCTGCAGAGAGGACTTCTCGAGGTTTACCACGATCCCCAGATCCTGGCAAAGACCTAGAAGCCTGTCTCGGTACCGAAGAAGGGTCGACTCCGAGTCTGCTAGGATCAGCCAGTCGTCCAGATAGCGAAGTAGACGAATGCCGTTCCTGTGCGCCCAAGATGAAATCAGGGTGAACATTCTGGTGAACACCTGAGGAGCTGTGGAGAGACCGAAACACAGCACCTTGAACTGGTAGATCTTGTGGTCTAGGCAGAATCTCAAGTACTTCATGGAAGAGGGATGGATTGGGACCTGGAAGTACGCGTCCTTTAGATCCAGTGTGCACATGAAGCCTAAAGGTCTCACCGCAAGTCTGACCGTGTCCGCTGTCTTCATGCTGAACCGAGTTTACTTGACAAGCCCGTTCAGGGCCGAGAGGTTGATGACAGGTCTCCAGCCTCCAGACGCCTTCTTTACAAGAAAGAGTCGACTGAAGAAGCCTGGGGAGCCGTCGACGACCTCCTGGAGAGCACCCTTCGTGAGCATGGTCTTGACTTCCGCCCGAGCCCCTCTGCCGATCCCGTGGCATAGGAGCTCAACGACACTGGATTCGCTGTCAGGGGAGGTTGAGATGTTATGAACGGGACGCGATAGCCTTGGCTGATCACTGAAACCGTCCAAGCATCGACCCCGTGTTACTGCCACCTGTGCACGCAATGTTGAAGGCATCCCCCCACAGGTGGACACGCGGGGGGACTGCCACTCCTAAGATTTGCGGCCGCTCCCTCTAGGAGTGTTACCTCCCCTGGAGGACTTACCGCCCCTCTTGACCTTGGCTGGAAAGGGCTGTGGCTTAGACACCACTTTCTTAGTTGCCAGTGCCTGCTTCGGTGCCTTTATGAGGCTGCTGCTGCTGTTGCTGCGGAGCTGGAGGCTTATAGGGCCGAGCTGTAAGGGCCCTATGGAGGAGGGAGTCCGTGCTAGATTTCCTCCACCTCTCAGCCGTACGCTCCATATCCTGTGGCTCCAACAGATTCTCCCCAAGGAGGGAAGCATGTCTGAGCCTACAGACATCCACGGCGGGGACCTTCGGGTGGAACCTCTCGGTCACCGCATCGCGCCGCTTTAACACCGAGTTGGCCCACAGGGTGGTAACCTGGTGCGCCAGGAACTCGATGAAGCGGGTGCCCGAGAGCAAGAAGGTCTCCAGGGCCTTCCTATTGGTCTCCTTAGACAAGTCCTCGGAGCGCAATAGGATGCCCAGAGTTCCTAGCCATATATCCAGCCACGAAGTGGCCTGCATGGCGCACTTCGCGATCTTCTCATGGCTCAGGATCTCCGACGCCGAGAACGTCACCTGCCGGGAGGAGAGCTTCTCTAGGGGAACTCCCTTAGCCAGCTCTTCCACGGAGTGATGGAGAGGAAGAGCGAGACTAGACTCGCCCAAGATCTCAAAATACCTCCTCTGCTGGAGACGAGGAGGTGGGATGAGTTTGTTCCCGGCAGAGGAACGACTGGAGGAGGCAAGAATCGCGAGCTGGGCATTGGCCCTGGCTCTGGCACTCTTCAGTCCCCGAGACCAGGGCAGAGCCACACTGGTCTTAGGGGCCTTCTGAACATCGAACACTTGGTCCAGGACCGTGTCCTTGCTTTCTCTGGGGGCGATAACAGGATCCATGAACCCGTTGAGTTGCCTCATCAGGCTCAGGACCTGCCAGAAGGCATGTTCAGATTCCTGCTGGTCTCCTCCTTGCAGGCTGGCAGCTAAGTCTCCCATCCCCGGAATCTCTTCCTGGCGCGAAGCGTGGACGTTCCCCCGGGGAGCAGCGGGTTCCTGGCGAATCCTTGAAGACTATTTCGGGATGGTCTTGGAGTACTTGGGTTCCCTCCTGGGAGGGATACAGGATCCCAACAAAGAGGTTCGGAGAGCCCCTTCCGCGCGAGACGATTCTCCTCCGTGAAGAGAAGGCTCCCCCCTTGGTGCCGAGGGGGAGACTATCGCCTCACTGAACTCACCCGAGGACGGAAAAGCCTCGTCCACGGGAGGAGGAAACGGCTGCGAAGGGGATGGGGCCTTCCCGACCGACCTCTTAGGAATCAACTTCTCCCAGGGGGAAGTCACCACGAAGTCCACTCCTCTTTTTCTCTTCAGCGGAGGTGAGGCAGTCGTTGGTTTGTTCCCCTGATCGGCGAGTGCTGGCATCATAACCCTCACTAACGCCCGCATCAGAGGACCAAACCAAGTCTGTCGCTCCATGGACACAGAGTCCGAAATCCCTGCTGGAGGGAAAGGGATCGGGCGATTCTTCGGAGTGGACACCACTGGACCTGCCTGAAAAGGAAGGGGGGGAAGAAAGACGCACTGACCTCTCTGAACTGTCGTCCCTGTCCTGCACAATGGTCCTGCGCTTTGGTGGAGGCGATCCCGAGCGCGGTCTGGTGACACGCGTTCATGCTGCTGTCACTGGCTGTGAAATTCGGCAGGAACGGTGGTCGCGCGTAGGCGAACAGTCACGCGGGCGCGCAGGCGAGCGGTCGCGCGGGCAAGTGGGCGCGCGGGCGAGTGGGCGCGAGGGCGCGAGGGCGTACAGGCGAACGAGCGCGTGGGCGAGCCGGTGAACGAATGCGTTGGCGCGTCGGCGAGGGAACGCGTTGTCGCGCGGGAGAGCGAGAACACTCCGAAGATCGTTGGCGACGTTGGTCAGGAGACCTGTAGCGCGTGGGAGAGTGATTGCGAGCAGGCGATCGGTGGTGCGCTGGTGAACGCTGGCGCGCAGGCGAGCGATGGCGCGTTGGCGAGCGATAGCGCGTTGGCGAGCGATAGCACGTTGGCGAGCGATAGCGCGTAGGTAGCGCAGGCGAACGACCGCGCGAGGACGAGCTAACAGAGGGAGAGCCATATCCTTCCAGATCCTCTGGGCGACGGCGCGTTGGAGAACACATGCGCGCAGGCGATAGGTCACGCGGGCAATCTGGAGATCGCCGATGTTCAGGTGATCGCTGGCGCGTAGGAGAACGCTGATGAGCAGGCGATTGTTGAATCATCTGTGATCGCTGGCGAGCAAGAGGGCGACGCGTGGAATCCTGTGAAGGAACAGTTGGCGCGGGGCACAAAGGCGAATGTTCACGAACAGGAACAGGAATAGGAAGCGCATGGGCGCGTGGGCAAACGTGTGTTTTAGAAACACGAGCTGGTTGTGCAGGAACAAGCTGAGGATCGCGAGGGCGCTTAGGAGACTGATGGCGCGCAGGGCGAACAACAGGAACTGCAGGATATTCGGAGACCTCAGGGGAGCGCTGACGAGCAGAAGGGTAATGGTCCTCAGAAGAGCGCTGACGAACAGGAGAGTGCTGACGGTCAGAAGAGCGCCGACGAGCAGGAGAGCGCCTGTGCGCTAACACAGAATGGCGAGCAGGGGATCGCTGGCGCGCTGGGTGCTCTTCAGGAACAACAGGTTGAAGGATGTCCTCAGGAGAGCGCTGGCGAGAAGAGGGGCGAACATCAGGAGAGCGCTGGCGAACAGGAGAGCACTGACGAGCAGGAGAGCGCCTATGCGCTAACACTGCACTCGTAAGGGAAGAATCCCTTTGCCCCGAAGGGACCGTTGCCCGTCGGGTGACGAGGTCAGGTTGCTGAACATCTGCCCCAGAAGTTGAAGGTCTGGAAGGCGTAGGAGACCGATCCCCAGAGAGGTCTAATGAAGCTGGAGCTGCAGGCTGTTTATGGCGAGGAGAGTCCCCTTCGGAAGAAGAAGGAGAAGATCCAAAAAGGTGCCTCTTAGCACCCTTATAAGGAGACGGGAGGCCCTTGCGATGCAGCGGACGGTGAGCCTTACGGCGAAGGCGGCCACGAGGAAGATCGTCAGGACCATCAATCCTCCAAAGGGGAGTCTCAGTCAAAGCACTCCCCTTAGGGGGAAGCTGGACAGCAGAAGAGCCCGTAGGACTCCCTTCCCCCTTCGAAGGATGTACGGAAGGGGGAGGAGAGCCGTCAGCACCAACATCCACAATTGCACCTGCAGAGGATTGCCCCGCCCCGTCGGAAGGCTCTGCCACCACGACGTCGACGATAGACAGAGGATCTACCTCTGCTATCACCGGCGACTGCTTAACAGCGGCCCCCAACTGGACAAGGTCAATCAGGGCAACCCTGGAGGGCAAGCCCTTAAGCCCCAGGGAAGCCCAAATCTGAAAAAGATCGTTAGACAAAGATTCACCAATAACCTCCCCAGGGGGAGGAGGAGGAACCGCCCCGCTATGGGAGGCGACGCCCTCTCCCCCAAGCCAAGGTCGGGAAACAGAACTAGGGCCTGAGCTCCCACTCGGCCGACTCTCCTTAGGAGCCGAACGAGGGGGAGCTTCGGAGGAGGTTTGGGCGGCGAAAGAAGAGTCCCGAGAACCTTCCTCCTTCAAGGCAACCCCAGAAGGAGAAAGGTCTCTCTTGGACTTCTTACGCCGGCGGCCAGACCACTCCCCGCACTCACTACACTTATTTTCCTGATCACACCGGCGGCCCCAACACTGCGGGCAAAGGGTGTGAGGATCAGTGTCCACTGCCGACATAAAAGTACCACAAGGGCGGCCGGCAACTCCAGGGCACGTACGCATAGTAATCATAAAGGTGGTCAACTTCTAACACACACACACAAACTGAAAGAGAAAGCAGAAAAAGATTAAAGGCTGTCAACGAGGACGATGGACAGACACGTCTGTTCATCGCCGGAGCCAAAAGTGAAGTGAAGCAAATCACCGGTGTGTGGGGGGGGGGGGAGGGGTAGCAAGCTATCCCTTCCCCTACCCCCGCTAACTAGCGCGGGGGTAATTAACCCTCGTTAAAAACTATTGGCTCGTTATTTCAGCTACGCTAAAAGGTAAACCCAATGTAAATAGCGTGGTTTGTATTTCGGTTACGGAACAAATCTATTTTTGGGTGAGATAGCCATGTCGTCCTGATGGACCCGCCCTCCTTTCTATGAAAAGCCTTGTCAGGATGCCTCCCAATAATACTGTATCTATAAATACTGGCTCAACGCTACAAGGAATAAAGATGGCGGCGATTACGGCGCAATCTTACTACTCAAACAGTAATGGAAGAAGGGAACCTTATTAACGGCTCCTCTTTTATTTTGCCACTTTTCCCCCTCGAAGCGTAAATGCTATGCGGGGTGCAGATTGCTATGTGGCGTGTCAAGAATACGTCCCCTGATATTATGCGATATCTTAAAAGGAAACTTTAAGGATATTCGCGCCAGGAGTTAGAATTCTGGAGACCTTAAGTTAAATTCTCTGGGAATATCACTGTAGTCAAATATACCCTAGGAAGCTACTTAAAGGAACCTTCCATCAGGACGACATGGCTATCTCACCCAAAATAGATTTTCGCTTCGCTCAAAATCTGTTTTATATTTGATATATGAAAAATTTATTTGAATGGTATAGTTCTTAAAATATTTTATTTTGATTGTTAATTACTTCTCTGGTAGTTTATATATTACCTTATTTCCTTTCCCCTCTTGGCTATTTTCCCTGTTGAAGCCCTTGGGCTTATAGCATGCTACTTTACCAATTAGGGTTGTAGGTTAGTAAGTAATAATAATAATTGTAAACGATGTCATCGAAGCAAAGGGATTAGTGATCGTAATTCAGTCTTTACATTGAAACTAACATCCTATCCCCTTGATCTCATTACAGTAGTTAGTGTAGAGGATGGTGGCCATGTACATAAAATCAGGTGACTATAGAAATAACAAAGTTTATTATCAAAATTCTATCTATATCTATGTATCTCCCCTGACATTCATATTGCTGACTCACAAACTCTGTAGGAGGTGGGTTGTGAAGGAAACAAAGAGGAAATCTAAAGTCTACTAGAAAACACTTGTCACACAAGACTTGCACTTAAGTGTAGTGCCTCAGTACTAAACCATTACAACTAAGGTTATCCTAAATACTTCTAAGACTAATTAAATTCATCACTTAGTAACCCTCAAAGAAAAGGACAGAGGGGAAGCAGGGGGTAGACCTGCTACCCCGTCAATAGCTGCACTAGTAACGGAACATCACTTTGCAATTACAATCAGGACTTCTTGGGGGATAAGCAATGGAGGGATCAGTATGTTTAAAGAGCTCTAGGTTTGTATAGTTAGGAGAATTACAAATTATTTTATAATTTACTACAGTTTACCACATCCACTGGAAATCTATTCTAAGTATTTGCTATTTTGTACGTAAATAAATTGCCACATTGAGTGGTGAAACGTTTCAATTCCAATTTGTGTCTGTTACCTCTGGACTGATTTGTGCTTATAAGCGTGAATAGATTGTTGTAATCTACATTTGTTATGCCTTTAAGAATTTTGAATGCCTCTATTTACTGTCCCCTTAGTCGTTGTATTTGTAAATCGAATATGTTCAAACGTTCCATCCTCCGTCTATATCCAAATTGCCTTAGTGTTAGAACTAGTTTGGTGGTCCTAGCTTGTATTGCTTCCAGTCTATCTATATCTTTCGGAATACTTGATGATCAGAATTGGACTCCGTATACTAGATGAGGTCTTACTAGTGATGTGTGCAGCTGTAGTACTTTGTCTTTGTTTCAGTATTTGAATTGTCTCTTTATGTAACCCATTAGTTTTTGTACTTTCTATTCAGCTTTTATACTCTGATTGGTGAACTTCAAATCCTTGCTGATAATACCGAGGTCTTCCTTCTGGTCCATATTTTCTATTTTATGACCCAGCAGTGAGTAATCTGATTGTGCGTTACTATAACCTATGTGCATGACTTTACATTTCCCACAGTTTAAAGGAATTTGTCATTTTCTGGACCATCCTCATAGGTTTATCAGATCCTCTCTTAAGGCTTCTATGTCTTCTGAGTTTGCAGCATTTATGCCTAGTTTATTATTATTGGCAAATTTGGCTATTCTACTAGTTAATCCTAAATCTATGTCATTAATGTAGATCAGAAATAGCAATGGGCCAAAGACGGATCCTTGAGGTACTACGCTTGTAACAGCTGCCCATTCTGAAAATTCTCCGTTGATTACAACTCTGGTTTCTGTTTGTTGGTCAATCTTCGTTCCATTCAGCTGGCTTATCAATAATGCCTAGTGCTCTAATTTTGACCATTAATTTCTTATGAAGAACTTTGTCAAAAGCCTTTTGAAAGTCTAGGTATATGATGTCTATTGCAGTGCTTTTGTCATAAATGCTAAACATGTGGAAAAATTCCAACAGATTTGTCACATATGATCTCTTTTGTCTAAAACTATGTTGACTGTCTATCAGAAGATTGTTTTTGTCTATATGTTTTACTATTAAATCTACTATAATTGATTAAAAAATTTTGCAAGGCACTAAATTTAGACACACAGGTCTGTAGTTGCCGCGTTCTTCTTTTGGTCCCTTCTTGTAGATGGGAGGATATTGCCTAGTTTCCATCTCAGTGGTGCCTTTCTTTCATTGACTGTCTTTCGGAACATTCTGTAAAAGTGTTTGGTTATCTCTTCTTCTAGTTCTATAATCTCGATTGGATGAATAACGTCTGAACCTGATGCCTAAGACTTACCGAGTCTTTTTATTTTCTTTTTGACATCATTCATTGTAAAGGTGATTCTATTTAATGGTTGTGGCCCTTCACAGCTAATAGCTGGTTCGGTGAGGGCCGTTGATTCTTTCCTAGTGAATACAGTTGAGATATGCATTCATCAGTTCTGCTTTATCCAAATCATTTGTTATAAGACTACCCTCCTAGTCTCTTAATGGGCTAATATTGTGTTTTATTGGTTTCCTACTGTTTACATATGCAAAAAAAAAATATTTTTTTTTTTTTACCAACTGAAGCAACTTTTTTTTCCCCATTGATCGTGGCCTTCTAAATAGTTTATCTACTTTTCCGCTTAACTTCTCGTGTTCAGAAGTTTCATGAATTGAAGGCTGTGGACCCATTAATTTATGTTTCCTGTCTCCACTTCATATTGCATTGGTTATTTCTCTGTGGAACTACTTAGGTTGTGGAGTTCTATTTGTTAAATTTTTTCTATGCGGTATACATTAAGCCCTTTTTTCTTTATATATTTTTACAAAGGAGTCCCATTGTGTATCGATGTTCTCTGTTTCGTCGTATTCTAAATTCTTGGGTTATTTATTTAGTTTAATCCAGTTACTACATTTGTAGTCTAGATTTTTATAATTTTCCCTTCTTTTAGATGAGGAATATTCACCTGAAACCTAACTATTTTGTGATCACTTTTGCCAATATTTTCACCTACTAAAAAATTGAATACTAAATTTTCTTTCATTGTTAGCAAAATATCTAGTATGTTGTTTCTCCTAGTTGGTGGTTTATCGACCCACTGATAGAGTAATTAATTGTTGACACGAATGCTAGTAGCCTATGTCCCTCTGTGTTCGATGTTGAATTCATAGTGTCCCAGTTTTTTGTGCTCTAGCCATTTCATCCTGATGGAAGTTCCTCATTGGCAGCTTCTACTTGGGATATTTCTGCGAGTGGTATAGATATACCAGAGAAATTTTACCATAGAGGTATCAACAGTATTACCAATGGCAGGACAGAATAGAAGTTAGGAGGGTTGTCAATGTGGTTAAAAATTGGGTGGGATCTTTTGGATTCTTTTCTGGTGACACTGGCTCATAAGAAGATGGTGGAAGAATAAGAAGATGGTGGAAGAAGAGAGGGTTTTACCTCATACTCAGCGGATGAGTGTTGAGCACTAGATTTCTGCAATCTGTAATCCGTTCAATAGACATCATCCATTCTATGTCTACACCGCAAAGCTGTCGTAGGGAGCTAGTCCTCTGGCGTTTATATACTTTTGACACACAATGTTTTGAGGCAGGAGGAACTACTTTCAGAAAAGGATGATAAGGCTCCCTACCTGATTTTCTCTCATTAGAAATAGAACAAGGTCTAACCTCTAACAATGCAGGTTCCTCATTGTAATTTGGAGGTTTAGAGCTGTAATTCCCTAGTGAGTGGCTGACATGCTCCAAGTAGGATAGACGGAGAAGACACCACTTGAGAACTATGCAAACATGTAACAGCGGATGCATGTCCAGCAGGATCAGGCGTAATGGTGGCGGCGCATTCTGGTGGTACGAGGGGGTTGTTTTGGGACTGCGGACGAACCGCTAGGTTAACACAAGCACTAGGGTGATAAGACAAAAACTACTGATCATCATTGTTTAGATTGCCTACCAGAATGTTTTTCTTGCCAGGAATGAACCAGGAAGATTGAAATGTCTTCCGTGCATTGCATATTTTCACAGCTTGATGGTAAAGCCACCATCAAAAAGTGCCTCCTTGTTTCATTACTTCCCTATAGTGGGAAGCTGTACTGTATTTGTAGGATCAAGAGGGATCACGGGAAGAGCTTCTTCCTAAGAAGTTCTTGTGGCTGCATACTGTAGTAGGAATCCTCCACAGCCATAGGAGGCGTATTGAGAGACATATCGAGACCTCGTAGAATGATGTGGCGTACGCTTTAGTGTGCGGTGTGTAGACACTTTTCTTCCTGTAATAATGAAACCTCTGGGACCAGCAAGAAATATCCTTGGTCATCTATATCTTCCATAATCAACTGCTTGTAGCTAAAAACACTCGAAGAACTAGAGAACTAGTAAAGTTCTCAAACTCCTGAGTAATCAAGAAACTTCTATTATTATCCTCAGTCTGTAAGTAGCAGATGCCACAGGGTCGTAATCACTCGGCCTCAGTAAGGAGGGAGGAGATATCCCATCAACAAACTCGTGAACGAAGGATTGGCCGTCCTCCTTTGTTATCAGATTCAGGAAACTCTGATGGATCAGACATGACAAAAACAGGGATGGATAATGACAAATTTGGGAGTAATCTGTAGTTTTCTTAACCATACAAACCTGATGCTCTTTACTGTGGAGATATATTTCGGTAACAGCTAAAAACGACAAATTTGGAAGTAATTTGTATTTTTCCTGGAGCTATTTAGTATAGGGATATTTATTTTCGGCAAAGCTGAAACTAGCCATAAGACTTTTAGCGAGGTGACTACACCCACCGCTAGTCAGCAGGGGGGGTAGTATAGTACTTACCCCCTGCTCACACCCACCTGTGTTCTATCGTCACCTTTACTTGCAGGAGGAACTTATTGGCGGGATAGATGATGTTGGGACAATTTTTATTAATAGCTTCCGGTTTGTATCATTAGGAAAAATACAAATGGCTTCCAAATTTGTCATTTGTTCCAACACTAATACAAACCCTTCGTTATTTATGAGGATAGATTCACTCCTTAGGAGGGTGGGAATCCGAACCAACTGGCTGGTCTTTGACTGGGGGTTTTTCCATATGTGCTCCGCATTTAACAGGGAGAAACCCTAACACCTCGCTAAACAAGTTGTGCAAAGCTTGGTTAGTGGCCTGAACAATCTGTGTGATTGTGCAATACTAGCAGTGTGACTAGTCTAGTATAGAATTCTCAGAAACGTAGGTACCTTTGAATCAGCCATAGGCGTTGACCAATACCACCTGACCTGGGGGTATGGGGACGTAGCAAATATCTCTCTCTCTACTAGGTTACATAAGAGAATTTTTTTTTTTTACCTGCAGACAGCAAAGACCAGCTTTGCAGAGTACCATAGGTGCTGTGGGGAAGATGAAAGAAAGAACCAGTCATACTTTTTCATTCATCACAGACTTAATCATGGTTAAACTCTGCCCTCCACCATATGCTACTTGTTCATCAAGGAGCCTGAGGTGTTTAAACCATTTACTGTGTAGCCACCACCGGGTCAATGAAGAACGTCTCCGTGTTTCTGTGGGTCACGTCTTGCAGGAAGTGGGCGGTGAAGGTCATTTGACGTTTCTACACGCCCGCTAACAAGACCTGCGTTAAAGAGTAGTTTTCATAAATGCTAGGGGCATACTCCCGCCCCTAACATTAAGAGCTCTAGGTCTCCTCTATGAGAAGGATCAGGATTCAATGCTCGGTCCATGACCTTGCAAGTTCAAGCCACGAACGTGTTCTTGGTGATCCCTCTCTTGACTTTCCCCAAGCTGACAAAGAGTGCTGACACTCAGGCGAGCTCCTGTAGTTTCCTTGAGGTAGCCCCTCAAGTTCCTCCCTGGCATAGTAACCTTTGATCTGGATCATTGGTCACGCTACAAAGGGCTCCCAATCCGAAGGGCTCAAATCTGCGATCCAAGCTGCCAGGAACAAATTTGAGTATTACCTGGCCCATCGGTGTGAATGAGAGACGCTGAGGGTGGGCCATTAGATTCATCGACACTCTTGGTCGAAGCCAGCGCGAGCGGGATATCTGTCATCGAGGTCAGGTTAAGATCTGCTGCTTGGGGGCCTGGGTCGCAGAGGCACTCTTTGGGGACCACATGACGCGAACCATGCCCCATGGACGAGGTCTCCCTTCCGACTGAGGGCAGGTAGGATCGAAACTCCGTATGAAGAGAAGCAATGCCAACGCAGAGGAGAGGTCAATTCCTTTCGGTCTAACGGTGAGGCTCAAGGACGAGCAGTGGCCTTTCATTGCCCAGACAGAGCGAAGCTTTCATCCCGAAGATAAACGACGAACTCCGTTATTGCTGGAAAGTTGGCATCTAGGGGGAGAGATACCCCTTTACACGACACAGAGACCATTTACTTGGCCTGGTAGATCAAAGCCGATGATCTACCCAAGTATCCAGACATCCTCTTCGCAACTTGTTGCGGAAAGGACTTTCGAGAGGAGGAGGAGGAGCTGGATAGTCTCCAGGCGTGAAGTCGCAGCGAAGCTACGGCTTTGTAAAAAGTGTTCACATGTGGCTGTTAACAGTAGATTGAATTGTGGAGAGAGTTCTCTCGGGATCTCCGTCGAGAGTTGCAGACAAGTCAGTTGGGGTTGACGAGTCTGATGGGCAAGGGTAGTCTGATGGGCGAGACAAGTCTTCTAGCAAGACGCAACTGCCAACGATGAGGCCTGCTTCTTAGAGCAAGGGATGGGGAATGGACGAATCCAATTCCCGCCGGAGGAATCCCCAGAAAGGGAGAACAAACAGGTGAAGGAGGTGTTTCCAACGGACGGGAAAAAGGCGACCAACATCTGCTGCTGCTGTCAAAGATTCTCCCCCCAAGCAAGAAGATTGCTGCTGATGGAGGGGCTCTTCCTCTGAAGGGAAAGTTCTAACCCCTGGAGGCGAACCTCCTGGCCGCACTCTCTGTTTCCCATCAAAGAGCTCTAGCTCAAGATGTTAAGGTCGACATAGTGTTGCTTGAGAAACATAGCAGAGGCTCGTCTCTGGGCTCCACCCCCACCCCCCACCCGAAGGGATTACCCCATGTCTGTTAGGAAGGCTGCCCTCATCTCTAGGAGATTTAAATGATGGTACCATTCGCACTCTAACCACAGCACAGAGGACATATCATACAGCAAGAGACTTCCCCCTTTTCTTTGAAGCAGCTGACTGCCACTGAAAAGGGGAATTGGAAGGAGTCCAATGCGGGCTTGATGAACCAGAGTGAAATAATGACCCATGAGGCATAACCACTGCTGGTTGAAAGTGCGTCTCGCAGAAGGAAGAGACTAACGCCATCTTCCGCATTGGACCCTGTCGTTCTGAGGAAAACTTCTGCAGGCTGATGACGATGAACAAGTCTAAGAAAACTCGTCTCTGATAAGGAAGCAGGGATATCTCTCGAGGGTTACTTCAATCCTCGGATCGCGCAAAACTCGATTGGTCTCGGTAGTGACGAAGGCAAGCCTCCGAGTCTGTCAGCATCAGCCAGTTGTCCCGAAGTCTTCGGAGAACGAAGCCGATCCTGTGGGACCAGGTTGACACTAGGGTAAAAACACTCATGAAAACCGAAGCACCGCACCTTGACATGGTATGCCTGTATGATCAATATACTTCCTTGATGATATATGTCCTGGAATCCAGGAGTATGAGTCCTAGTGGTCGAACATGCACAGGAAGTTCTGTGGACTAACTGCTTGTTTGAGCGTATCCCTTCTCTTCGCCAAACAGAGTTTGATGAACTAACTTGTTCAAGGAGGAGAGGACGAAAACTGGAGACTTCTATAGAGTGCGAGAGCCGTTAGGTTGTAACTGAGAGGCGAGTTTATATACAAGAGTTTCGGGGCAAGAAGGTCCCAAAAATTCAAACAATAATTCATGAAAAGACAGGCTTAAAGAGGTTCTGTTAACAGTGAGATGTAGAGTGAGATACACAATAAAAAGAAAATGCCGTTCTAATAATGATAAGGGGTTTGTATGAAAAAGCCTTGATTTTTAATTTTTTTTTGTATGTTAGGAAAAATACAAATTACTTTCAGATTTGTCATTTCAATGTTGTATTTACTTAGCCGCAAGCCCTATAAATGATTTATTCTGTATTTATTTCATTTAACAGGTAGCTGGCATTACTCCCTACTCCCTGTAGGGCTCGGAGATGGAAGTGAGACTTATTGTTGCGCAGCTTAGCCGTTCCACTATTTCACCTATTCGCAATTTGATACAAGTAGCCAATAATTCAGGAACTGCTTAATCTGGCCATTATACTGTCTACTGTAAACATCCCGACAAAGGTACCTGGTATGAGTACAGTACAATGATTCAAGAGTACTCGGTATATCTATGGGGAGAGCGTGCAGTCCTGAAACATATGTGCTTTTCGAAGAAATGTCATCTGCATCCTCCAAATTATAATTTTGAGTGAAAGAATGTTTTGTATTTTTCACACTGTACTGTGTAAATAAGTTTGTAGAATTCAGGAAAGATGCAAGTTCTCTGCTCAAATGTAAGATTGAGAAGATGAAATTGACCATTCGTGTTGCTGCACCTTTTTTGTAAAACGTTTCGTGATACTGCAGGTCAAATGACAGTGAGTGGGTGATGTAACTGACAATTTGCAAAGGTTGTACTACCTCAGAAGAGGGGTTAAATGACAGTAAGTGGGTGATGTAACTGACAATTTGCAAAGGATGTACTACCTCAGAAGAGGGGTTAAATGACAGTAAGTGGGTGATGTAACTGACAATTTGCAAAGGATGTACTACCTCAGAAGAGGGGTTAAATGACAGTAAGTGGGTGATGTAACTGACAATTTGCAAAGGTTGTACTACCTCAGAAGAGGGGTTAAATGACAGTAAGTGGGTGATGTAACTGACAATTTGCAAAGGATGTACTACCTCAGAAGAGGGGTTAAATGACAGTAAGTGGGTGATGTAACTGACAATTTGCAAAGGATGTACTACCTCAGAAGAGGGGTTAAATGACTGTAAGTGGGTGATGTAACTGACAATTTGCAAAGGTTGTACTACCTCAGAAGAGGGGTTAAATGACAGTAAGTGGGTGATGTAACTGACAATTTGCAAAGGATGTACTACCTCAGAAGAGGGGTTAAATGACAGTAAGTGGGTGATGTAACTGACAATTTGCAAAGGTTGTACTACCTCAGAAGAGGGGTTAAATGACAGGAAGTGGGTGATGTAACTGACAATTTGCAAAGGTTGTACTACCTCAGAAGAGGGGTTAAATGACAGTAAGTGGGTGATGTAACTGACAATTTGCAAAGGTTGTACTACCTCGAGGGAAGCCAAAGTGCAAAACTTAGAGTGAGTTGGCTTCCGTAGAACGTCTGCATTGTTTAGTACAGGTATTGCTCGACTTACGACCTATGCGACATACGACTATTCGACTTTACGACCATTTTTTCAGGGTGATGACGTCACAAGTTTATCGGAAATAGGACGAATATTTCCTTGAAAATAATCTATTTTCTTGTATACATAAAAACTGATTTATGTTGGTAAATTATTATTTTCTTTTATTGTTAATATTCAGTATTTATTTTCAGTTAAAAATACATTAAGAAAAGTTTTAATATCTGTCGAGTTCATATTATGCCTGGTGACGTCACATCACCGGCGGAAAGCTTCCGGGCAATACAGTGATTTCCTTCCAATGGGCTAACGATTAATATTAGTATTTCCATTATCGAAATATTAAATAACGATAGAAAGTATTTTGAGGGTCTGTATCGGTTGTCATGAGTACTACGTAGCGTAAATTTGACTGTACGCTACTTTTTTAATCTCTGATAATGGATCGATGTTTATCTAAAGAAAATATACTTTTAGGGCAAATATTTTCTTGAAAATAATACATTTCCTTTGACATTATAAAAATAAAATACTTTTGTTTGTTAAGTTAGTATTTTCTTTTCATTTCTTGCAATAAACAAAGAAAATGAATTTACATATTTTGCAAGTCATTCTTCGTAGTTTACTATACGTCACGTGTCTTGTGACATCATGTATCTGGCGGAAGCGCGCTGACAAACCGAATGATTTCCTTTCATTGTTACCGAGTAATCTTATTACACCATTCCCATCATCGAAACACCCAGTAACGATATCAAGTGTTTTAGTGGTCTGTAAGATTAGTACAACTTACCGTAAATTTAAGAAAAAAAGTCTGATGACGTCATATTTCTGGCGGAAGGCGAGAGGCAAATCAAGTGATTTCCTTCCGATGCGTTACTATTCCCATAATCGAAACATCGAATAATGATATATAGAATTTTTTAATAATTTTCAAAAAAAAAAATATGAAGATACAACTAAATTAAAACAAAATACAGAGAGAGAGAGAGAGAGAGAGAGAGAGAGAGAGAGAGAGAGAGAGAGAGAGAGAGAGAGAGAGAGAGAGAGAGAGAGAGAGAGAGTATTCCTTTTATAACTAATAATTAAAGGTCTATAAACGAACTGTATGGAAAATGTGATACCCTATAACATATTGGCGCTGATGTAATATGCATTATGAAGAAATTTCGAATGTCAAGAAAATTATATAAATCAGTGTTATTCGCACAATATGTATGTGCTCATAATAGTAATACGGCAGCGTGACCTTGAGATCAGCTGATGCCAACCGAAAGTAAATCAAAAGTATTTGTTGATTATTGATATGCTCAAGAAATTGAAAAATAAAATATAAACGTTATTTAATAAACCACAATTAAACACAGTAATGTCTAATGAAATATAAAGGCTTAATGTTGAACTACAATACTGTATGAAGCTTTAAAAATGAACTACCCGTATGCGATCGCGAGAGCGAGCACACGCACACACAGAAAGAGCTACAACGATTTCGCATTATACCTAATGATTAGACAAACTGTATGGAAACTGATTTCCTGTAACATATTGGTGTTGATGTAATATTCATCATGAAGATATTTCTAATAAGTTAAGAAATGATAAAAAAATATGCCATACGTATGTACGCCATCTTTTGATACGGTAGGTAGCGGCACTTTCAGATCAGCTGATAATAACCAAAGGTAAACAAAATTTTCAGTACTCAATTGTAAAATGCTTCCAAAATTGATGAATAGAATACAATAATGCATTTATAGAGCATATGATATCCTATGAAACAAGAAAATGGAATAATGATAGACAGTAAGAAAATATTGACAAAATATGATCCAGATGATTGCCGAATCATAACGTATCAAAATAAATCTACGGAAACTTCACTTTTCTAGTTCGACATACGGCCAACTCGACTTACGACTCATCTCTCGGTCCCTATCTCGGTCGTAAGTCGAGCAATACCTGTATACTAAAAACAATTTGAAGTTTTTAACTGACATTTATCATATTTGTGACGAAAATTGTGTTCTGCTTCAAGATCGCTTACACTAAAAATTCAAACATTCATGTTGAGAGAAATTTAGGGAAATCTCTTTTGACTGTACTGAGTGTAGGCCTAGACAGATCCTGAAAAAATGATCTAACACTCGACTCGTGTTGTTTGTGAACCGTGGTTTTCATCTGTACCTGTAAAATGATGTTTGTGAAGAATATATTTATTCTTCCAGGAAGTTTATAAGAGGAAGGATTCCTCACGAGTCTATGTATGGGGATATCTATGTCTCACCAGGCTGTTTATTCTTTTTTTTCTTAATTGTCCAAAATAAAACTATTTTTGTATTTCAGCAAATAGTAAGCATTTCCTTCCCCTGCATAGTATATCCCCTTCTCAGCCACCAATTTAGATTTTTTTATATGGTTTTAATGTCATTTTTCTCTTCTAATGTTTGTAAAGTTTGCTTAAGCTTTGAAAAAATATCTTACCTAGAAAGTATACTGCTCCTCTTATTTAGGACTGTGTGCATAGATAATAGGGAAATTTGAGTTTCTAGCTGGGTCCCCTTGCCCTTGTGTAAAAAATCAAGGGGTGTGGCCAAGTGTCCAGTTCTCTTGACTGTTTACCTTTTGCCCAGATTTCTGGGTATTCCACAGTCTTATCTTTTCATGTATTGAATGTTGGAGTGTGGTCGGCATTTGGACACTAGGCAGTCTGCATGCTAAATCTGGCCACAGTCCGCAAACCACTACACCGTTACAGTTTACGAGCATGTGTGATACAAGTGCTTTACAATAGGAAAGAACTGACTGTAGAAGCTGTGAGATAACTTCATCAAACACGTAATGCCTGAGTCCCGGCATCTGACCAAATTTTTGGATCATGTAGGTTAAAGAGAGAACTGCCCTCACATCTCAATAGGTGGGTGGAAGAGAAACTATGTGCTCTTATAGCTGAGCTGCGGATTCGCTGCCCTTGTTGAAAAGAGATGAGTACTCCGAACTTGTAGGAGGGGGATTAACCACTATGGGGCAAACCTAACTCGAGGACAAGAAAAGGAGTTATCCCTAGAGAAGAACATTGGCAGATGGGTGAACTCAGGCTGCAGGAGAGCATCATTGTTAATGGGTTGACAAACAAGACCGAGGTTAACCTAAGAGTTGGTCGCATATGTCTTTCTGGAGGAGGATACCGCAGATGGAGGGCTGAAGTTGCTTGTACAAGTTCCGATGGAGCGTAGGCCGACAGAGACAGAGAGTACGAGGAGAGGAATCCTTACATGTAAGTTACGATAGCCGTAGCGTAAGCATGAGCTGAATTCAATCCCTTAGAACAGAGGGAATGGAAAAAGGTAATAACCCACAGGGTTGTCTCACGATGCATGTATGAGGTGCCAAGGAGAAGAGCCAAAGAACCGTGACAAAAATAAGATAAATTCTCAAACTTATGGAAAGAGAAGCAAATAAGCCCAAAATATTATATTCACAAGATTCGTTCCGAATCACCCAAGAAAAGGGGTGGTCGGAAAACTTATGTTGCAGTAGGTGCTGTGCAGAACCATGTTCTACTTGTCTGGAGGCGACATATAGGTGTGAGCATATGCGCAACTAACGAAGGTCTTATCAATGAAGACGTCGGCTTCTAAGGTAACTATATATCATAAAGTGACGCAAGGGAAGAGATAGCGAGCGGAAGACTCGATTTCAGCCCCCCTAGTAGTAGAAGAAGTACTACTAGTAGTTGTATTGTGAAGAAAACTTTTATGAGGGACGCACGTTCGCAAAAGCTGACAAGGACTGGAGAGCCGATGAAGTTGCCTGTCAATCGTAAACGCGGGCTTCTTTTAGCTCAAAGAAGATGAAATCGGAAACCAAAAACACTGTATACTTATGTGAAACAAGTTCCAAGAGGCGAGTGAGGTATATTAACCGCCAAGAATTACAGTTGCGCTTTACCCTGCCCATCAATGGAGAGTGCTGGGTTAGGTTCCAAGAAGGGAATGTGTGCTAAACTCCGTCATCTGCATGTGGGAAGTACTATCTAAGTAGCGTGACTTGAAGAGACCGAAGGATGGCGATCTGTGTCGTCTTGATGAGGATACTCTTACATGAACAAAGAAGGAGAGTCTCGCTGGGAAGAGCAGTGTGCTTGTTTAAAGTGAGGATCGCAGCCGAAAGAATTCTACGATCATCCCCTGAGAAGTTCTCTGTCGAAAGAAATCTGAGAAACACACCAAGAGACGAGGCTTCAGAGATTCTTCTGAGGCCGTCAGTAAATCTACCAATAAGCCGGAAAAGCAGTTCGTCAAAGGCAAGAGCAACTTTACCTCAGAGGGAAAAGTAGTAAGCTGGATAGTCTGACAATGAATAGCGGTCATTACCAGAGAAAGTGACGAGGAAGAAGATTGGAACCAAACCGAAACTGGAAATGAGCCAGTCTGGGTTGCCTCGTTGTAGGTCCTTAAGTGCTTGTGAATATGAGTAGAGGAAACGTCAGGTGTTGAAAGCGGTTGCTGAGACACCAACAACCTGGAAGAGAGCTGACGAGTGACGATCACGAGCTGCTGAACGGTGATCATGAGCTGACGAGTGACAATCACCATTTGGCGAATGACAATCAGCTGCTGAATGGTGATGATGAATGACAATCACGATCTGGCGAGTGCCAATCACAAGCTAGTGAAGGACGAACACACACACTGGCGAGTGATGATCACGAGCTGGCGAATGGCGACGAGCTTGCGAACGACGTCAAGTTGGCGAGCGGTGACAAATTGGCGAAGGGCAATCACGAGCTGGCAAGTGACGATTACAAGCTGACGGCAATCATCGGCGATTGCGAGCTGACGGATAATCATGGGCTATTGTGAACTGACGGTCTAGCTGCAGCAGGGATGGGCTAAGCACATTCTTTAGATGAGACGAGTCAACTAGGTGTGACGAGCCTGCTGGCCGAGTCAAGACTTGCTAGGTGAGACGAGTCAGCTTGGTGAAGCAAGTTTACATTCAAGACAAGTCCACTTGGAGTGACGAGTCTTGCTGGGCGCGACGATTCTTCTGGACGAGACACAGGAATACCCCAAAGGGGAGACCGAACAGGTGAAGGAAGTCTCTCCCACGGACGGAAAAGGCGACCAACATCTGCTGGCACTGTCGGCAATTCTTCCTACAATCAGGAAGTGTGTCGAACAGTGGCTGGTGGAGGGACTCCCCCTCGGAAGGGAAAGTTCCAACACCTCCTGAAGGTGAACCTCCAAGCACCACTCTTTGCTTCCCCTTGAGGTCTAGCTCAAATTGAAGGTTGATATCGAGTGTTGCCTAAGAAATGAAGCTGAAGCTTGTTCTCTGAGTTCCCCAGAAAGAACTCTGAGGAGTTCTAATCAGCAACGGCTCCAGAGAGACCAATCTCGTGTATGGGATAAGCCGTCGTCAGCGCGATGGTTAGGAAAACTGCCACAGAGGTAGGCGAAGAGGGTGGAGACAGCAACTTGCCAGGAAAAGTAACATCTGACTTAGCTAAATGAAGAAGTATGGCATTGCTAGCTCTGAGGAAAAACAAAAGAGAATGAAAGGAAAAAACCCCTCGGGAGGGCAACCTAACCCACGGATGAGAAAGGTGTCAACCGAAAGGTACAGGAACATGCTAAAAACTGTGCACTCTTTCTCTGTTGGCTGCCATTGCCAAACGAAGGAGTGTGGCATCGTTAGTGTTATATAAAAGTTATATGAAAATAAATTCATTCAAACAAAGTAATAGCTGACGAAAGACCACTCAAGAGAACAACCTAACCAGTGGACGGGAAAGGAGTTCCCTGAGCGGGACAGGAAAAAGCCAAAGACTATGCAAACCCTACACCGACTGACATCGTAGAACATAGGAGTGCAGCGTCGTTAGTGCTATAGAAACGACTAATGTAATTTGTATTTTTCCTAACATACAAACCTAAAGCTATTTATAGATGTATTAGTTTTGGCGAAGATGAAAGACGAGGCATGATAATTTTAGCGAGGGATAACCACCCCAACAGCTAGTTAGTGGATCTGGGTGAGAGTAGTCAACAACCCCGCTCACTCACACCTGGGCTGAGCACCTTGATTTCTGGTAGGACTTCTTGGGGAACAGGGCTAGCAGGCCAACTTGTATAAATGGCTCCTGGTTCGTATGCTAGGAAAAATAAAAATTACTTACAAAATTGTCATTTGTCATTTGTTCCTGCACAAATACAAACCCTCCGCTATTTACTGTATTGGGGTGACTCACTCCTAGGAGGGAGAAGTCCTCAGCAGCTGACCTTGGTATTTGACTAGTGGTTCTCTCTACTTCAATATGTGATTGAAGTAGTAGGAACTCTTCCCTCACTAAAATCTTGTGCTATGCACTATTAGCAGCCTGCAGAAGCTGTGTGCTTGTGATACTAGTCATAAAGATACGAGAGGCCTCAGACTTTACTCAATACCCTCCCTCATAGGGGTATTGGGGATGCAACAAGTATCAATTCTATACTTAGGTTACACAGGGAAAATTGATCTTACCTCCAGAGAGGTGAGGTCAGCTGTGCTACGTACCACGGAGCTGATTCCCCAGAGGGGAAGAAGGTGATAGGAAGAAAGGAGCCAGTCATTGTTACTCATTCACCCCAGAGTAACACAGGTAACCTCAGCCCTTGACCTTCTATTACATGTTCATCAAGGAGCTTGAGGTGTTTAGACCACTTGTTGTGCAGCCGCCACAGGACATATGAAAAACTTATCCATGTTCCTGTGGGTTATGTCCTGCAGGTAGTGGGTAGTGAAGGTCAACTGACGCTTCCAAACGCCTCCTTGCAGTACCTGCACCACAAAATAGTTTTTCTTGAAAGCCAGGGACGTTGCAATGCCCGTGACGTAATGAGCTCTGAGTCGTTTGCGAGGAGGGTCTGGATTGAGTGAAAACTCGATGACCCTCCTCTTGACCTTCCCCATGCTGACAACCAGTGCTGACACAAGGGAGAGCTGCTACTGTTCTTTTAAGGTAACCCTTCACACTCCTCACTGGGTAAGGTACCAGTTGGTCTGGATCTTGAGATACAGAATGCAGACTCTCTATCCAGAATGGGCCGAACCTAGACACCAGCACACCTGGATTTTGAGTCTTAGCAATGAACTCAGTGACGCAGTAGAGTATTACTTCTCCCCATCTCCTTGAGTGGGAGACATAGGAGGATAGACCATGCAGCTCACTAACTCTCTTGGTCAAAGCCAAAGCGAGTAGGAATACCGTCTTCTATGTAAGGTGGCGATCTGTTGCCTGGTGAAAAGGCTCGTAGAGAGAAAACTTCAGCGACTGAAGGACCCGAACTGCGTTCCAAGGGGGAGGTCTAAGCTCCGACTGGGGACAAGTCATCTCATAACTTCGTATGAGTAGAAAAAGTCCCAACAAGGAGGAAATATCTACTTTCCGTTTAAAGGCAAGACTCAAAGATGAGCGGTAGCCTTTGACTGCCAAAACCAAGAGAGGCATTTCTTCCCACAGGTATACCAGGAATTCCGCTATTGGTAGAATACAGGCATTTAAGGGAGTGATAAAATCCACAACACCAGCCACAAAAACCTTCCACTTCGCCTGGAAGACTAAAGCTGAGAGCATCTGAGGTGTTCAGACATCCTTTCTGCAATTCGTTGCAAAAAGCCTCTCTGAGAGAGGAGGTGCTGGACAGTTTCCAGGCTGAAGTCGAAGCAAAGCTACAGCTTTGTGGAATATGTTGGCATATAGAACAGGGAGAATGCGTACACATCTGTGCTGTCCCACCGTTGTTGGAATGCATCTTGCCCGAGAGGCTGGGGGTCTGGGACTGGGGAACAGTAGAGTGGAAGCCTGATGTTCAGGGCCATTGTAAACAGGTCCACAGTCGGGGAACCCCACAAAGTTAAGACTTTTTTGCTACTAGATGATTCAAAGACACTTGGAGCCCACTATCTGAGTCACCCTGCACAGAATGTCTGCAAGCACATTCCAGTAGCCGGGAATGACGCAAGAGGATAGGAACTCCTAGCTGTTTACTGTCCATCTGAGTATTTCTACTGCTAGATGGTTCTCTAAAAGATCTATATGCTGGTACCTCTCTCATTTGGACTAAAGGACGGAGATGGATTGGTGCGGCATATGGGCACCCCATTTTCTTTTGATGTATCCAAAATGAGCATCACTTCCAGAGGGGGAGGCACGAGAAGATTGGACCCTTTGCGGAGGTTCTCGACTGCCACCTACCATCTGAGGTCCGTCAGTTCTTCTGACCTTAGTTGAACCAGGGTGCCCAGGGAATCACTTGCTCAATTCCAGTTGGAATTAAGGCACCCTTGGACCCATAAAGAAAGATTTTCCCCTCCGATTATCAGAAAATGGCAAGGGCACTGGACTACCTGGTGAACCAATTGCACCGTAGAGTGGTCAACAATACCCCGGGATTATGACTGTTGTTCCCCTTCCTAAGGGCTAGCAAGTTCCCTTAAGTGGAACAAGCAGCCTTGGCTCTCAAGGGAAAGGCCATACCCCTCAGTTCGACCTAGGTGTCGAGAGATTACGTAGTAAAAAAGCATCTTGAGTTATCAAGATGTGCAACTGATTGTGCCCTTCTGCTATGAAGGGGGGGGGAGGATCCTGTCCTCTTTCCAACTGCCACCAAGCTAGTGGGAGTTGGCCGAGTAAGAATGATACAAATCAGTAAACCAGGTAGCCAGTACTGCTTTTGTCATTACAGCGAATCTCCTTAGAGATCGCTTTTTGAACCAGAGACCGGTTGGTAACTACTGAACGTACCCGACTACTCCAAAAGGATAAGATTGAGAAGTATCTTCAATCTATTGTTGGACAGGTAATATGTACACAAGTCTATCTACGGATCAGTAGCACAGACCGGGGAGTAGGACGAACCTACGGGCATACCCCGAATTATAGACGTGTCCAGAACTTGGTTGGAGAACATTGAAAACGTTCGTAACCACCTGAATTATAGTCGTGTCCAGAACACTGTTGGAGAACATTGAAAACTTTTGTAACCGCCTGAATTATAGTCGTGTACAGAACTCGGTTGGAGAACATTGAAAACGTTCGTAACCGCCTGAATTATAGTCGTGTCCAGAACTCTGTTGGAGAACATTGAAAACGTTTGTAACCGCCTGAATTATAGTCGTGTTCAGAACTCGGTTGGAGAACATTGAAAACGTTCGTAACTGCCGGAATTATAGTCTTGTCCGGAACTCGGTTGGAGAACGTTGAAAACGTTTGTAACCGAGATTTCCCCTTTTTTATAAAAGACGAAAAACGTTTGTATTCCTTCTTCTCCGTTCAATAAAAACTGGCAAACGTATTTAATGTTCCCTTCTAGGGAACGGATACGCTCAAGAGAAGTTTTCAGTTTAAGTATTTCTAAAAAACTAAGACCTACGATTGGAAAGAAACAAGTGCTTATGAAGGCAGATCACAAATGCAGAATGTCTGGTTACGGAAGGTAGATAAGTAATGTATAACCTGGTTTTCCATAAGGGATATAGCCGTTACAACTTGTAAGATGGACTATAGCCCTTGTAGGGAGAAAGATCGCTTGCACACATATTTACCTGCTCATCTGCAGTAGCGCATGCGTAATGTCTGCCTCCACGTAAACATTTGAAAACAAATTTAAGCCCAGTTGAGGGAATAATGAATGTGTGACGAATCTTAGCATTATTGCCCAAGGAATTTTTGTTTGTCAATTAGCTGTAGTATTTTCGTTTGCCTGCCCTCCTTTGGGAGGGGCTTGCCAACGTTCATATACTGACAAAGTTGTCTGGACCCTTTGTGGGTAGGGTTTGTAACGTTTGTTAACCCTTTTACTCCCAAAGGACGTACTGGTACGTTTCACAAAAATCATCCCTTTACCCCCATGGACGTACCGGTACGTCCTTGCAAAAAACTGCTATTTAAATTTTTTTTGCATATTTTTTATAATTTTTTGAGAAACTTCGGGCATTTTCCAAGAGAATGAGACCAACCTGACCTCCCTATGACAAAAATTAAGGCTTTTAGAGCAATTTAAAAAAAATATACTGCAAAATGTGCTTGAAAAAAATAACCCTTGGGGGTTAAGGGTTAGAAAATTCCAAATAGCCAGGGGGTAAAAGGGTTAACGTAATGAAAAGATGACAAAGTTTGTTGCTATTGTTCGTAAACATAAGCTAACCCTACTCCCTTGGGACTAAAGGCATGAGACAATAACCCAGTAAAGGTAAAATGAATAAAATCTATCACAAGCCTATCGCATAAAACAAAATTTGTTGTGTCCAGGAATATAATTACAGTATGCGGCCGACTCGAACAATCGGTAGAAACCGTGTTTGTGGCAATAACCTTAAGGTTTTGTCTTAGAGAGAGTGCATTCACTCCAGAAGGAGCTCTTACGGTCTTTTATGGAATTCTAACTAGCGCCTGTCGAAGTTGTGAAAAATTTCTCGGGAATGAGTTTCCCAAAATGGCTATAATCTCGTATGTGAGGGTTTGCTCAATAACACCATACATTAGGCAGGTTCACATGGGGTTGCCATCTACTGCTTTCTCGTATGAGGTTGCCACCTTACACTTTTCCACTAGCGAGAAAAACTACCGTCTAATGCAAGCAAGACCTACCAGAAGGAATTGAACTGGAATGTAAAAATTTTTTCAGCTGTGCTTCTGTCCCAGTGGTTGCTCAGTCATGTGACGCTTTTCTGCCACGTTATGCAGCATTAAAACAGGCAGGGACTGGATAATCAAACCTGGGGAGAGCATCAACCATAGAGCTTTCAGTGTAAGCTCTGGGTCGCTAGAACTGCAAGATTCGGCACAACGAAAACCTAGAGGTTCTACGTCAAGGGAGCTCAAAAATTGGCTGAGAATCTTGTCACCCAAGCCCATAGGGTCTGCGAGACGAGTACCGAAGATCCACAAGGGTTACGAGAGCCAGGGGGCTCAACGTAATCAACAAAACGAAAGCCGGAAGGCTCAACGTAACGAGTTAGGAAACTCTGTTATGTGAGCCATAAGGCTCTATATAAGGAGGGTTACGAGAGCCCAAAGGCTCAGCATGACGCAGGTTGCGAGCCAGAAGGCTCCACACAAAGGGAGAACAGGAGACCTAAGACTCTGAGTTACGAGAGACCGAAGGCTCAACGTAACGGGTGGCATGAGAGCCCCAAGGCTCAGCGTGGCACAGTTCACGATAACCCGAAGGATCCGCATGACTCGGGTTACGAGAGCGTAAAGGCTCAGCACAGCTGGAGACAAAGAGTCTGGGTTACGAGAGCCTGAAGGCTCACTCAACTAGAACCCAAAGGTTCTGGGCCACGAGAACACGAGGGCTCAGCGAAACCGGGGTTGCGAGAGCCAGAGGTTCAGCACAACTCGAACCCGAAGGTTCCAGGCTATGAGAACCCGAGGGCTCAACGCAACAGGAACCCGAGAGTCCCGGGCCACGAGAAACGAAGGCTCAGCATGACGGGTGGCACGAGAACCTGAAGGCTTAACGTAACCGGAGTTGTGAGAACCAACTTAACTCAAACCGAAGGTTCCAGACCACAAAAAGCTGAAGGCTTAACGAGACAGGGACACGAAGGCCCCGGGTTACTAGAGCCGGTAGGCTCCACGTAACCTGAACTTAAAGGCTCAGTGTCATGAGAGCCCCAAACCTCAATGTGACCAGGACCGGGAGGCCCCAGGTTGCAAGAACCTGAAGGTTCAACGTACCCAGAGCCCAAAGGCTCAGCGTCCCACAAGCACGAGGACTTAACGAGACAAAGACTCGAAGGTCCCGGGTTGCGAGAGCCCGAAGGCTCTATGCAATGAGAGCCCAAAGGCCCGTGGTCACGAGACCCTGAAGGGACATCATGACTTGAACCTGAGAGTTCAGAAAGATGTCTTCTACCACTGGGGGGAGGAGCACGCCCAGGATGGAGGAGTCAAAAACTCCTCCACCCAACGAACCTCCGAAGGGGAGCGTTCAGTAGAAACCACACGAGGGGGAGAGTGCTTAAGCTCGAGAGCTTCCTCCTCCGAGGGGGGAGGTTTGTACTCCCGAAGGAGAACATCATTTCAACAACGCCTTACCCTCGTCCTAAGGGGAGAAGATCAAACGTAAAGAGACTTTCTTGGGACCCATGTCTAATGTTGTAACGTAATATCACATACAATAACAGTACGTACTGTACATTGTTACGAAAGCGAAATCACAAACACTAGGTCAATGAGTACGATACCGCTGCCAGAACGAAAAGACATAAGAACGCCGATGCGTAAATGCACGATGGGATACAGTACAGTAGATGCCGACCAATAGGAGAGGAGGATCTCATGGTGGTAACTAGCATCCGAGTAGGGAGATAACCAATGGGAAAGCAGGAGGATGGTAGCAAGTTTACGGGATGGCGGCACGCAAATTTTGAAATCCGTCTCGGATACGGTCAGGCTCTCGCACCGTACCTCCTTTCGTTGTCCGAATTACCCGAGAGACTAAGCACTCCCTCCGCCACCCAAGAAAGGCTGTTGGCCTATTGCCGGCTAGGTGGAAAGCAGAGTTGAGAGCTGAAAAAGTTAAATTACAAGCAGTTATTAAATTCAACTTGGGTACTGAAGAAACCAATCGGGAGTTCCACCTAACCCGCGAACAGGAAAGATGTACCCCTGCCAAGGAACTGCCGGCCATCCACATAAGAGGGAGAGCGGCATAGTAAGGAAGTAGTAGAATCAACACAATGACGACTCCCTTGCGGCGGAGACCGTCGTAATACGCTGTTACACAAATAGCAACTGAAATAAAAGTTACGTATATATACAGACAGCCCTTGTTTATTCCAGGTTCTTGCTTCGCGACTTAAGTTTTTCGCTCATAAGAACAACGCAATACCTACCAAATAAAAATTCTCATAATTGCGATGGGATTTACGCTGCGTGATGATTTCAAACAGCTGCGCGATAATTTCAAATAGCCCTCGCTCCTTTATACTGGGAGTGCTTTGCGCCACTACCTATCTCTCCACCCAGCTGGTCCTAGTTCTCTCTGTGTAGAGAATATCCATTTACTGTGTTAAAAAAATTATAGCTATATTTCAAATAAACCAGATTTTGATCAAAATGGGGTTTCACTTAACTGTAAAATGCATGTAATATTCACATTTTAGTATTGTATTTGCAATAAAAAACATAGCGAATTATAATCTTATGCATTGTTCACATTAAAATCAGCTGATTAACCCTACGTATTCTGCCGTCAACCTCAATTTTTGGATCAAATAACTTTATTACTAAACTAGCCATGATAATTTTTAGTGAGGGATAAATAGTGCATCCACTAGTTGGTGGGTGAGGGTGGGGTAGCCCGGCTAACCTGCTCACTCACACACCTAGGTTAAGTAACCACTTTGCTTACTGGCAGGACTTCTGGGGGACAGGGTAGGGGGCCAATGTGTATAAATAGTGGAAAGTTTGTATGCTAGGAAAAATACAAAGTACAGTGATGCCTCAGGATACGAAAGTAATCCGTCCAGGATACGGTTTCGTATCCTGATTTTTTCGTATCCTGAGTCGCATTTTACATGTAAATAGCCTAATCCGTTCCAAGCCTTCAAAAAGTCACCTTTTCTTTCATAAACACGCTAAACTGTAGTAATAAACATGCAATGCAGCCATTTCTATCATTCAATAATTAACCCAACCGTTAAAAACAGCCTAATCCATTCCAGAAACCACCATGAGATTATTCAATAATGTAGTTATAGCCTAGTTATCCCCTCCAAGCCCTAAGAAAACGGTCCATTTTCTTTACTACTGTATAAAAGTTACGGTACTATATGTAAAGCATTATGATCAGTGAAGGTGTATTGTTACCTGTACACCTAAATTAAGGGTTGATACCCTAAAAAAAAAGGTACTGTACTCTCGGCGACGAGTTGGGAACTCGTAAGTTTTTCGTATCCTGAAATTTTTTTCGTATACTGGGGCATAAAAATCTTTGTATCGCTTTTCGTATCCTGAATTTTTCGTAAGCAGAAACTTTCGTATCCAGAGTGTTAGGTTGTTTGACTGTGAAACAACCTAGTTTCAATTTTTTTAACTGCCCTCTTTATTTTTGTTAAGGTGGGAGACTTGTTTACTTTGGTGACGTTGTGGGTAACAAGAATCAGTCAGGTTTGGGAAGCCAGAGGGACCGTTTCTCGTAATGCAGTCGAGAAGGAGCAGCGGGCCCAGCTTTGGAGTGTCTCCTAGTTGGTGGTGACTTGTCCTCAACCTGGTCCTCGAGGTCGAGATGGTTTGGAAGCGTTGTTCTTCGGTGGCAGCAAAGTGGCTGTCGTATCGACACTGTCGTGGTAGTTCCCGCAGTGTTCGATGGACGTCCTCGAGGATCAGGGATTGTTTATGAATGTTTGTATGTTGGAGGAACCAGTGTAATAATGAGAAGATTCTCTTGTTAATTTTTCATTGCTGCTGTTTACAGTGTTTTGTTATTGAATTCTGTTAATTGTTTATCATTTTCTTTAACATTGAGTTGTCTGTATTTGAAACTTTGAATTTTAATCTGAATTGGTGGTAACGATCTTTTGTCTCTGTGCTTCCCAATACCTGTACTCATTGTAATTATTGTATATACTTGTAATTATTGTATATACTTGTAATTATTGTATATTTTTTGTAAAATAAACTAGGTTAAGGTACTTGAGCATTTTCTGTTTTACCCACCCCTTTGGTTGTTGCAGTCCATCCGTTCATTCCAGTCCCAATTCTTTTATTTTTTTTAAAGAACCTGTTGAACCATTAAGGCGGTTCATAACATTGGCGACCTTGCCAGGATTGGGTCTGTTTTGGCTGGTGGTTCTGTGACATCTTTGGGGGTGGGTTAGAGAGTGATTTGGAAAAAAAAATATTTCTGAATTTTTTTTTTTTTTGAGTGTGGAGGTGTTAGGTTGTTTGACTGTGAAACAACCTAGTTTCAATTTTTTTAACTGCCCTCTTTATTTTTGTTAAGGTGGGAGACTTGTTTACTTTGGTGACGTTGTGGGTAACAAGAATCAGTCAGGTTTGGGAAGCCAGAGGGACCGTTTCTCGTAATGCAGTCGAGAAGGAGCAGCGGGCCCAGCTTTGGAGTGTCTCCTAGTTGGTGGTGACTTGTCCTCAACCTGGTCCTCGAGGTCGAGATGGTTTGGAAGCGTTGTTCTTCGGTGGCAGCAAAGTGGCTGTCGTATCGACACTGTCGTGGTAGTTCCCGCAGTGTTCGATGGACGTCCTCGAGGATCAGGGATTGTTTATGAATGTTTGTATGTTGGAGGAACCAGTGTAATAATGAGAAGATTCTCTTGTTAATTTTTCATTGCTGCTATTTACAGTGTTTTGTTATTGAATTCTGTTAATTGTTTATCATTTTCTTTAACATTGAGTTGTCTGTATTTGAAACTTTGAATTTTAATCTGAATTGGTGGTAACGATCTTTTGTCTCTGTGCTTCCCAATACCTGTACTCATTGTAATTATTGTATATACTTGTATTTATTGTATATTTTTTGTAAAATAAACTAGGTTAAGGTACTTGAGCATTTTCTGTTTTACCCACCCCTTTGGTTGTTGCAGTCCATCGGTTCATTCCAGTCCCAATTCTTTTATTTTTTTTAAAGAACCTGTTGAACCATTAAGGCGGTTCATAACACAGAGGTATCACTGTATTACAAATTTGTCATTTGTTCCAGCATAAATACAAATACAATCTTTCCACTATTTGTAGACTCACTCTTAGTTGTGAGGAAGTCTTTTACCTACTGGTTTTGGTATTTTGACCCAGGGTTCTCTCTACTTCGGTAAGCACTAAGTAGTAGGAACCCTACCTTCGCTAAATTCTCGTGCTACGCCATATAAGGGGCAAGCACTATTAGAGGCCTGTAGAAGTTTGTGTGTTCAGGAAACTAGCATCGCGGCCGGTCTGTAACGTAGGAACTCGAATACAAACCCGAGATTTCTTAAGACTTTACCCAATACCCTCTCTCGAAGAGGTATTGGGGACGTAGCAAAGTATTATTTCTGTACTTAGGATACACAAGTGAAATGAATCTTACCTATAGAGAGGTGAGGTCAGCTTGTGCTGAAGGACCATGGTGCTATTTTCCCCAGGGGGAGAAGAAGGAGCCAGTCATTCTACTCAATCATCCCAGACTAACCCGGGTAACTTTAGCCCTCAACCCTCTGCTACTTGTCCAACAAGGAGCTTGAGGTATTTAGACCACTTATTGTGCAACCATCACAGGACCCATAGAGAACGTGTCCAGGTTCCTGTGGGTTACGTCTTGCAGGTAGTGGGCAGTGAATGTTGTTTGACTTTTCCACACGCACGCTTGCAGTATAAGCGCCACGGAGTATTTCTTTTTTAACACCAAGGACGTTGCAATGCCCCTAATGTCATGAGCTCTGGGTCTTTTGGAAAAAGGAGGGTCTAGATTGAGGGCAAACTCAATCGCCTTCCATATCCAGGAGGAAATGGTATTCCTAGTGACCCTCCTCTTGACCTTTCCCATGCAGACAAGTAGTGCTTGCACACGGGGCGCGTACTGCTGCCGTTCTCTTAAGGTAGCACCTCAGACTCCTAACTGGACAAAGTAACAGTTCGTCTGGATCTTTGGTTACAGAACAAGGACACTCTATCCTGAACGGAACAAAGCTAGGGTCCAGTACACCCTAATTTTGAGTCTTAGCAATGAACTCAGGGACGTAGCTGTGGATTACTTCTCCCCATCTCCTTGAGTGAGAGATGTCAGAAGATAGACCGTGGAGTTCGTTAACTCTTTTGGCCGAAGCCAAAGCAAGTAGGAACACCATCTTCCACATGAGGTGGCGATCTGTTGCCTGGCGTAATGGTTTGTAAAGTAGACCCTTCAGGGACTGAAGAACCCTAACCACATTTCAAGGAGGAGATCTAAGTTCCAACTGGGGACAAGTAATCTCATATCTTAGTGTGAGTAGGGAAAGTTCCCACGAAAAGAAAATATCTACTCCTTTCAGTTTAAAAGCAAGACTCAAGGCTAAGCAGTAGCCTTTGACTGCCGAAACCAAGAGAAGCATTTCTTCCCGAAGGTGTACAAGGAACTCCACTGTGGTTGGAACAGTGGCATTGAGGGGAGAGATACCCCTTCCACAACAACAACCACAAAACACTGACCACTTAGCTTGGTAGACTGATACTGTTGAAAGTCTATGGTGACCAGCCATCCTTTTTGCAACTCGTTGTGAAAAGCCTCTCTGTGAGAGAAGGTGCTGGACAGTCTCCAAGCATGGAACCCAAACGAAGCTACGGTTCTGTGGTAGATGTTGACGTGTGGTTGTTTGAGTAGATCGGGTCATGGAGGGAGTTCTCTCGAGGTCTCCGTAAGGACTTGGTGAAGGTTTGCAAACCATTCTGCATGATGATACAGCAGAGCTATAAGCGTCATTAGTAAGTTCTTACTCGTACTTGGTTGAGAACTTTTCTCATCAGACAAAATGGTAGGAACATATACATGTCCATGTCCTCCCATTTATGTTGGAATGCATCTTACCAAAGAGTCTGTGGATCCGGGACTAGTGAGCAGTACAACGGAAGCCTGAAGTTCAGGGCCATTGAGAACAGATCAACAGTCAAGGAACCCCACAAAGTCAGGACTTTGTTGGCTACTAGATCATTCAAAGACCACTCGGAGCCCACTATCTGAGTCGCTCTGCTCAAACTGTCCGCTAGCACATGCCACTTGCCAGGAATTATGCGAGCTGATAGGGTTACCGAGTTGCCTTCTGACCATCGGAGTAGCTCTACAGCTAGATGACACAGCGGATGCGAAAAGGAACCGCCTTGCTTGTTTAGGTAAGTAACTACTAGGATGTTGTTGCTCATCAACAACACACAGTGCCCCACCAGGAACTGGTGTAATTGTTTGAGGGCGAGGAGGGCAGCCCTCATTTCTAAGAGGTTTAAATGTTGATACCTTTCGGATTCGGACCACTGGCCAGAGGTAGTGTGGTGCAGCATGTGGGCCCCACACCCTTCTTTTGACACATCTGAAAGGAGCATCAATTCCGGCGGGAGAACAAGAAGATCAATACCTTTGCAGAGGTTTAGTTCTGTCAGCCACCATCTAAGGTCCATCCGTTCCTTTTGCCCTATGGGGACTAGAGTCTCCCTGGAATCGGTGGTCTGATTCCATTGGGATTTCAGCCGCCATGGGAGAGATCTCATCCTGAGGTGACTTTTGGGAACTAAATGTCCCAAAGAAGAGAGGTGACTTAGCAGAAGCACACAGCTCTGCGCTGGGAGCTCTTCCCGTCTGAGGAAGGGCTATGCTACCTCCCTCAGCCTATGAATCATTTTATCTGATGGATATGCTTTGTGCCTTACAGTGTCCAATAGCATGCTTAGGTATACCAGTCTTTGAGAGGGAATCAGACGAGACTTCTCGAGGTTTACGCAAAACCTTAGAAGCTCGTCTCAATGACGGCGAAGGGCCGCCTTCGAGTCTGCCAGAATCAGCCAGTCGTCCAGATATCTTAGGCGATGGATACCGCATCTGTGAGACCAAGCTGGCACAAGGCCGAACACTCTTGAAAGAATAAGGTGCTGTGGAAAGATCGAAACATAGCACCTTGCACTGGTATAGTTTTTGGTCTAAGGAGAATCCTAGATACATCTTGGAAGATGGATGGATTAGGATTTGGAAGTATGTGTCCAGATCTTGAGTGCACATTAGGTCTTTAGGTCTGATGGTGAGTCTGACCGTGTCAGGAGTCTCCATCCTGAACAAAATTTGCTGGACAAACTTGTTCGGGGGGGGGGGGGGGGGAAGAGAGAGAGAGAGATCAATGACTGGTCTCCAGCCTCCAGACACCTTTACTATAAGAAAGATTTGACTGTAAAAGCCTGGAGACACATCGCGGACCTCTTGGAGAGCACCCTCCTTCAACATGATCTGAACTTTGAATCGAAGTCTGACCCCTTTGTGGACCCCTTCACATTGGAGTCTGATAGGAGAAGCACTTGAATCAGTGGAGGGAGAGATAAAGTGAACAGGACGCGATACCCTGAATGGATCACCTCGACCATCCAGGGTTCAGTCCCATGGTGAAGCCACCTCTGCCATCGGCTGTTCAGGCATCCCCCCACAGGTGGACATATGGGAGGATTGCCCGTCCTAGTGGGGTTGACCTTGGCCAGACCACAGCTTGCCTCTGCCTCCACGGAAGGACTTTCTACCTTAAAAGGGCTAATTGGACATCCTGCAACCCTGCTATTTAGGGTCTGTATAATTTTTCATTGGCTTTCTAGGTGCTGGATTCCTTTGTGGCTGAAGAGGGTAAGGTCTTGAAGTCAAGGCCATGTGAATGAGAGTCCGTAGTGGACTTTCTCCACTTCTCACCCACACGCTTGATGTTCTCTGGATTGAATAATGAACTTCCCTCAAAGTGGGCATTCCTGAGCCTTGCTACCTTGCCCTGAGGAGTTGTATATGGAACTTTCCTATTAAAGCATCATGTCTTCTTAAGATGGTGTTGACCCAAAGGTTCACCAGTTGATGAAACAGGAACTCGATGGCCCGTGTGCCTGATAATAGGAGTCTCCATAGACTTCCCTGTGGACTGTTTGGACCAGTTTTGAGACCAGACCAATTGTCCTAAAGATCCTAACCAGAAATCAAGACAAGAGGCAGCTTACATGGCATACCTTGCAACCTTTTCCTGGTTAAGGATCTCGGAGGCCGAGAAAGAGACAGGCAGCCCCGTTAACTTCTCGAAGGGCATGCCCTTCGAAAGTGCCTCTGTAGAATGGTCCAAAGGCAAAACTAGTAGCGGCTCACTGAGGATCTCATAATACCTCCGCTGAGTGATAAAAGGCGGCGGGAGGAATTTGGAGGAGGAGCTGGTGCGAAAGGAGGAAGACGAACCAATCGCCTGAGACACAGTCTTCTGCTTGGGACTCGTCAATGCCTTTAACCAGGGCAAACCTGCACTGGGCTTCAAGGGTCTCTGAGTGCAATGAAACTGGTCTAGGACTGTATCCTTACCATCAAAAGGGGCGGCCAATGGATCTGGCAGCCCATTGATGGTTCGGATGCAGGTTAACACCTGCCAGAAGGCCTGTTCCATCACCTTTCGCTCCACCTCCATCATTTTAGGGCAAGACATAGCTGGCATAATGTTGTCCTCGTAATTAATTTGCTCATTCAATTCCGAGCTCTCATCCATAGGAGCCTGGAGTGGGTCAAGGTTGTCATCAAGATCGATGGAGGACTGGAAAAATCGCGAGGACGTACTCGGTTCTCTCTGATTCTCCACTCAAGATAAGGGAGGCCAGGCCAAAGATTTCGGGATGGTGAATAAATCTTTCGGCTCTGCGTTGCAGCAGAAAGTCCTCCATCAGTGTAGGCCTTGTGGCTTCCACTGACCTGCGGGAGAGATAGGACTCTGCAGGGGTAGGAGCAGCGTCATGCCAAGAATGGTGAGGTGCCTTCCTTGGCGCTACCTCTGCTGGAGTCAAACGGTACGAGTCCGTATAGGAAATTTTCCGGTCCTCCTTAGAAGGAGAAGGTCTAATTCTCTTCCTCTTCCCTTTGGGCCTTCCTGTGGGGACTCGAGCTGTAAGGGACTCCCCTGCAATTCTGGAGTCCTCTCTTCCCTAGCTCTCTTGCAACAAGGGATGTTCTCCTCCTTGCGTGAAGGTTCTGCCAGAGCAGAGTCTTTAGAGTTTCCCCCTGGGATCAACAGGGGAATCCTGGTAGTGCTGCCCAAGGACTGAGGGTGGGGACTGACCCCGTCACTGCTTTAAGCATTACGTTAAATAATGCTTTAAGCCATGGGGGGTTGCAGGCTCCCGATGTGCAGGGAGGGAGATCCTTAGGACGACGTACATCCCCAGGTTTAGGTACCTCCACAGGTACCTTAGCCTTCCTACCTGAGGGCAAGATCGGCACAGGCCTTACCATCGGAAGAGGAACTGAGCATTGTCGGGTGGGCGACAGGTGCTTCGGGGCAGGTGGAGGCCCACGAGGTTGGCGAGACTAGTGAGAGTCTCTCTTAGCGGGAGGTTTACTCTGGGAAGGGAACCATCCTGCAGCCAGACAAGGTGATAAACCTCGTCCTGGGACAAGGGTACCACTGGAGCTGGATGAGATGATTTTTGTGAGGTTGGTTTTTCATGAGATCGATCTCAGCCACGACACAAGAAGCTCTGTCACACGATGCTGCCACGTCACGGGACATTGCTGTGTCATCAGGTGCTTTCACGTCATGCGACTCTGATCTACCACGCAAGGAGGCAAGAGGGATGAAACCTAATGGGAGGAGCTAATTTGGATCGTAAATGTAATTCAAGCAACCCAGAGAGACCGTCATGACGAGAACTCGAAGGAAACTCTGTCACCGATTCCTGATGGGAGGTGGTATCCCTCAGGAGTCGCAAAAAAACTTAGGGTTAATGCTACGAGGAACGAAGGGGTCCGCAGGAAAACGAGAGCCCAAACGCTCTTCATAACACAAATCACAAGAGCATGAAGGCTCAGCGTGACGAGTCCAAAGAGTCTCCTTCATAAGAGCCGAAAGACTCGTCAAGACTAAGTTTACGAGAACCGAAAAGTTTACGCGTAACCAGTGTCACGAAAGCCCGAAGGTTTCACGACAGGGGACTGAAATCTCCCTATTATGAGAGCCCGAAGGCTTAACGTAACAGCCGGCCAGAGAAACCAGGGGATCAGCGAAACCGGGGTTGCGTAATCCTGAGGGCTCAACGCAACGCCAAACCGAAGTTTCCCTGCTATGAGAATTTGAAGGTTCCACATAGCGGGAGGAACAAGAGGCCGAAGGCTCAGCAAGATCCCAAGGGAGCTTCGCAACGGGAGAATGAAACCTCGTCACGAGAAACCTGTGCCTCAGCATGATGGTTAGCACGAGAGCCAGCTGGCTGAATGTACCCAACGTTGCGAAAGACCAAAAGCACAATGCAACTTGAACCTGGGGGTTCCGTGCCGCGATAACCCAAAAGTTCAACATGGCGAGGATTCGAAGGTCCTCCGGTGTCACGAGAGCCCGAAGGCTCAACGTGACTGGACCCCAAAGGTCCCAGGTTGCGAGAACTCACATACTCTTGGTAATGGGAGTCCGAAGGCTCCTAACAACGCAGACCTAAAGCGTGATGGTCACGAGACCCAGAAGAATCAATATGACTGGAGCCCTGAGGTTCAAAAAGGCATTTCCTGACAG
This sequence comes from Palaemon carinicauda, assembly GCF_036898095.1. Classification (NCBI taxonomy): domain Eukaryota; kingdom Metazoa; phylum Arthropoda; class Malacostraca; order Decapoda; family Palaemonidae; genus Palaemon; species Palaemon carinicauda. The sequence continues at coordinate 96,220,587 of NC_090749.1, read as the reverse complement.
CTCTAGGAGGAGTGCGCTGAGGATGGAGACGGGTGACAAAAGTCTCAAACCGATGGACATCCGGAGAGGAACGTCCAGCATTCTCCTCCCTGGGGGGAGCCTGTGTCATCTAGAAAGCATTTGTTTGCCCGGGGGTGAACCATGCTCAAGAATGGCTTCTGCCTCCACCCTTGAAGGAGAAGTACGAGAACCGGTGGAGGAACACCTTCGAGATGAGATTTGGGGGTAAAAGTAGAAGACCGGTGTTTCTTTCACTTTGGGGAAGAGCCCGAAGGCAAAGAATTACGCTTGGACTTCTTCTTCCGCTGCCAGAACCTCTCCAAATGGGAGGCAGACCACTCCCTACACTCTAAACAGGTGTCGTCCCTTGAACACCAGTGGCCCCAACAGGTCAGGCACAGCAGGAAGCGGTCCATCTCAAGTCCGGACATGAAGGTACCGCGAGTGCGGCCTTTGGGACCTGGACAAGTATGCATGGGACAAGTCACTGAAAAGACAAAAAAAAAATCAATTATTAAAAGCAAGTTGAATCGGGAGAGCGAAGGCAATATTCCATCTCTACCGAGCCAAGAAATCTAAATGTTTACTCAACCTGAGTGTGTGAGTGAGCGGGATAGCCCCCACACTAAAGATTATCATTGCTAGTTCAGCTTTGCCGAAAACAATATACCCAATATAAAAAGTGGAAGGTTTGTATTTCCGCTGGAGTAAAAAAACAATTATGACTTGATCTATCATATTCCTATTAGCATACTAATTTCAATAGTTTTATTTGAAATAAAAAAAAAAACATAAGAAAATGTAAAAAACCAGTAAAAAAAAAAGTTGGGCAGAGAGAGAGACGAACATCTACTCTCACCAAACCAAAAGTAAAAAGTGACAAGACAACACAGGTGTGTGTTAGCGGGATTGCTGGCTACACCTCCTACGCCCCCTAACTAGCGGTAGGGTAGTAACACCTTGCTAAAAGTCTTATGGGTAGTCTTCCAGCTTCGCCGAGAGTATAATTCATATAAATAGCAAAAGGGTTTGTATTTAGCATTGGAACAATTTACCATTTTAATTCTGATTGTTATTTCTCTTACAGTATCTATACAAACCTTGAGTATGTCTTCAGCAACACTGGAATAGCCAATAATTCACTAATGAGCTAGTGCTTGTGCATGCATACAGTGGTCACTCCATATTTCCTGTCAAAGACTTTTAGCTTTTGATTTCTGGCTCGGAACTGAAAAGAGATGGTTAAGGTGATAAGGTTAACTTTAAAGGACTCATGATTGCATAGCTAGATAAATCTAAATTTTGAAGCAATTTAAAAAATTTCAAAAGTGATTTGTATTTTTCCAAACTACCTTACAAATATGACAAATTTGGCAGTAATTAGTATTTTTTCTAACGATACGAACATGGAGCTATTTATAGGGATGACTTGCCTCTTAAGAGGTTTTTGGCATTGACCCAGGGTTTTCTCCATACGATCTTTAGATCGTAACTGGTAGGAAAACTAGGACCTCGCTAAAATCTCATGCTATACACATCTAGCGTCCTCCCCAAGTTGTGTGCTTGTGTTACTAGCAATGTGATCGGACTTTACCCAATCATCCCTCACAAGAGGTATTACTTCTACACCAGGTTACACAAGGGAAAATGGTTCTACCTGCAGACAGGGGATGTCAGCTTTGCAGAGTACCGTCGGTGCTGTTAACCCATACGGTAGAAGATGAAAGAAAGACAGAGCCAGTCATTCTTTGTCATACATCCCAGACTTAACCATGGTTAAGCTTTGTTTTCCCTCGTCTGCTACTTGTCTATCACAGACCCTGAGGTTTTAAACCATTCATTGCGTAGCCACCACAGGATCCATGAAGAACATCTCCATGTTTCTGTGGGTCACGTCTTGCAGGAAGTGAGCGGTGAAGGTCATCTGACACTTCTACACGTCTGCTCACAAGGCCTGCATCCCAGAGTAGTCTTATAAAACAATGGGGCGTACTCTTGCCCCCGTTATGAGCTCTCGGTCTCTTCTAAGAGGAGAAGGATCAGGATTCAATGCTTGATCCATGACTTTGCGAATCCGAGCCAAGAACGAGTTCTCGGTGATCATTCTCTTGACCTTCCCAAGCTGAAGAAGGGTGCTGACACTCAGGAGCCACTTCTTGTAGTTTCCTTGAGGTAGGCCCTCCAGTTTTTCTTTGGCATAGTAACCGTTTATCATCCTGCAAAGGACTCCACGAACAAAGGGTTTGGACTCTGTGATCTGAGCTGCAAGAAATAAGGTTGAGTACTACCTAGTCCATCGCCGTGCATGAGAGGCGTTAAGGACAGCCCATGGGGTTCGCCAATTCTTTTGGCTGAAACCATTACGAGTGGGAGACCTGTCATAGAGGTCAGGACGTAGGTGAAACCCTTTGGGGACCGCAGGACGTGAACCCTGCCCGTGGAGGAGGTCTCCCTTCCAACTAAGGGTCCGTCGGCTCGAAAACTCCTCATCAAAAGGGGCAATGCCGATGTGGAGGGAAGGTAACTTCCTTTCGATCTGAGGATGAGGCTCAAGGATTAGCGATGGCCTCTCATTGCCAAGATTGCGAGAATGCTTTACTCCCAAAGATAAAAGAGGAACTCCTTCAATGCTGAGTGGGTGAGATTGAAGGAAGGATTACTCCTTCCATGATACCCACTACAGTCCACTTGGCATTGATGGCCGAAGCCGAAGATCTACGCAGGTATTCAGACATCTTTGCATCTTATTGCAGAAAGGATTCTCTAAGAGAGGAGTAGCTGGATAGTATGCAGACATGATGTTACAGGGAAGATACAGTTTTGTGAGAGGTGTTTACATGTGGATGTTAGAGTTGCTGAGGGAGTCCTCTCGGGATCTCCATCAAAGAGATACAGACGAGTCCATGGGAGTGACGAGTCTTGCTGGTGAAACGAGGATGGCCTGCTCTAGGAAGATCAACGGCAGGGGATGGATTAATACGATTCTGGCCGGAAGAATTCCCAGGAGGAGAGACCAAACAGGAAAAAAGGGCAGTTTCTCTTCGCTGGAGGAAACCTCCGAAGGGGAGACCAACGGTGAAGGAAGTCTTTTCTGTGGACCAGAAAGACACGACCAACATCTGCTGCCGTAGTCGGTAATTCTTCCCACTAGCAGGATTGTTGACCAGTGGTTGGAGCCCTTAAGAGGCAATTCACTGCACTCTCTATTTCTCATTCAAGAATTCTTTGTCAAGTTGAAGGTCGACTTCGGGTGTTGCCTGAGAAACAGGACGAAGCTCAAATCTGAGTTTTCCTCTTGAGGGGGTGGTACCCCTTGTCCATAGAAGTCTGCCCTCATCTCTGGGAGGCTTAAGAGACGGTACTGCTTGGACTCTGACCAGAGCCCGGAGGCCAAGTGGTACATTATGGTCCCCTCCCCCTTTCTTTTGATTTATCTGGAGGGAGCATCCAATCCGGGGAAGAGCCAAAGAGGTCCACTCCTCGGCGGAGATTTCAATTTGTGAACCGTCTTCTCAGGTCCAAGTTCGTCTCCTGCCCAGGTCTCATAAAGACCCAAGCTTGTGCCCCAGAAGAGGTTGGATTCGAAGGAAGAAAGGCTTAAACATGACAAATTTGTATTTTTTCTAACAATGCAAACCTTTAGCTATTTATTACGGGTATTACTGTCAGTGAAACTGAAAGGACAAGCCATTGAAATTTTAGCAAGGGTTAACAATCCATTCTGCTAGTTAGCGGGTAAGGGGGGGAGGGGGGGCTTGCCACCACTTCTACACCTGTGATTTAGCTCACTTTGCTTGGAGGTAGGACTTCATGGGGGATAGGGTAGGTGGGTAAGTTTGTATAAATAGCTAAAGGTTTGTATTGTTAGGAAAAATACAAATTGTTTACGAATTTGTCATTTCTTCCGTAACTGGAATACAAGCCTACAGTGAACCCTCGTTTATCGCGGTAGATAGGTTCCAGACGCGGGCGCGATAGGTGAAAATCCGCGAAGTAGTGACAGCATATTTACCTATTTATTTAACATGTATATTCGGACTTTTAAAACCTTCCCTTGTACGTAGTACTGTTAACAAACCACCCTTTAATGTACAGAACACTTAATGCATGTACTACAGCACCCTAAACTAAAACAGGCACAAATATTAAAGGCGATTTTATATCATGTGTTTCCTAAACACCTAAAAAGCACGATAAAAAATGGCAACCAATGTTTTGTTTACGTTCATCTCTGATCATAATGAAGAAACAAACTCATTTAGTGTACACATATATGTACGTATAGGTTAGTTTTTGCATCGATTATATTGATTATACAGTACTGTATGTTGATTATTTTATTACCAATGTTTTAGTTTACGTATTTTTCTTAGGACTTCCAAATGAAATCTTTTTCTTTATGACGCCGCCTGAAACGACGGCGTGTACGCTCAGTAAACAACCACGCTCAGAACAAACAAGGCATTTAACGCGCATGATGACAGTGATAAATAATGATACAGTACATACAGTATTTACAGTAAAAGCATTTACAAAATATGTTACCTTACAAATATAAATTATACAGTACTTGTACGTAGCAAAGCAGGAAAACAATTTGAGAGAGAGAGAGAGAGAGAGAGAGAGAGAGAGAGAGAGAGAGAGAGAGAGAGAGAGAGAGAGAGAGAGAGAGAGAGAGAGAGATTGTTTTACGTACGTAAATGTAAATTTTAAACAAAAAAAATATGATAGGTTACAACATGTAGACTTTTAAAACCTTCCCTTTAACTTAATGCATACAGTACGTACATTACTAAACTATAAAACAGGTTAAAGTAAAAAATAAAGATTGTTACTGTACTCACCACGAAAGAAGTTCAAGAAAAACTTGAATGACGATGGCGATGAATTTTCTGCACAGTAGAAATGATGATGATGAAGCTGATGATGTGTTCTACTGTGCAGTCAATGATAGTATTTTACGTCTCTTCAGACGGAGGTGTCTTTTCCTGGGACACCTCTTCAACTTCTTCAATTTCTTCCGAAGGCGTACTAGCAGGAGGAACTGGCTCTTTTTTGCGAGGCTGGAAGAACATTGTGATCGGAAGTTGTTGCCGCTGCTTCTTTTTTCGATCCAAGAGCATCCTGTAGGGAGTCATGATGTCATCGACCTTATTTGAGAATTGCATCGAGCGAACCATATCCTCGTCCCACTCTTGTAACATTTCTTTCGCCTCCTTCATATGGTTGCAGAACTTGGCAAGCCGTTCTAATGTTAAGCCCGTTTCTTCGACATTTTCTTGGGTCTCTTCCTGGGTACCCTCACTCTCTTCCTCACTTGCCGATTTCGTCAGGTCTTCGAGGTCTGCGTCAGTTAGGGGCTGGGAATGGCAGTCCAACAACTCGTCGACGTCTTCAGTCGTCATGTCGCCAAACCCGTCACCTCCAATTATGGCAGCCAACTGCACAGATTTCCGTATTGCAGAGTGTTGGATTTCCGACGGAGTAAATCCCTTGTCGTCGTAAACAATATCGGGCCACAGCTTCTTCCAGCTCGCATTTACGGTTGCAGGTTTCATCTCTTGAAGTGCCTTTTGAATATTCTGCAGGCACGTGGCTATGGTGTACTGCCGCCAGTACGCCTTCAAGTTGAAATCTTCATCCTCGTCATCTTGGGCAGCATCCACACACGCAACGAGGTCCGCCAAGGTATTCTTCGTGTAGAGGGCCTTGAACGCCCTGATAACCCCCTGGTCCATTGGTTGAATTAATGACGTGGTGTTGGGTGGCAGGAACTCAACCTGAACGCCCTCACGCGACAGGTCAGTTGCGTGTCCACCAGCGTTATCCATAAGGAGAAGGATCTTGAATGGCAAGCCCTTCTCTAAGAGATATTCATGGACTTGCGGGATGAAACACTGGTGGAACCAGTTGGAGGTCAGCATCTTCGTAATCCATGCTTTTTGATTATGCATCCAGTACACGGGAAGGAGATTCTTATTTTTATTTTTCAAAGCGCGAGGATTTTTCGACTTATAAATAAGCCCCGGCTTTAACAAAAATCCAGCAGCATTGCCACACATCACGAGGGTAACGCGATCCTTGAATGCCTTAAAGCCAGAGGCTTTGGCTTCCTCTTTGAACAGGAAAGTTCGCGACGGCATTCTCTTCCAAAACAAGCCGGTTTCATCCATATTAAAGACTTGTTCCGGCTTGTATCCACCTTCAGCGATAATGTTCTTGAAAGTCTGGTTCATGTAAGTTTCAGCAGCGGCAGTGTCAGCGGAAGCAGACTCCCCATGCAGGGAAACGCTTTTCAGGGCGAAGCGTTTCTGAAACTTCGCGAACCATCCTTTGCTTGCGGAAAAACGTTTCTGAGGCTGGGAATCAGTGGATGTCCCTGGTTGAGGATCATCTGCATCATCATCATCTTCAGCATGGTTGCCGTCGTCGTCTTTAGGTTCCTTTGCAGCAAAATTCTCATATAAGCTCAAAGCCTTTGTTTGGATGGTGTTCGTATCCAACGCTATGTTCTTCTTCCGGCAGTCGGCAATCCACACAGCTAAAGCACCTTCCATGCGTACGATCGTTTTATTACGCGTTGTAACGACTCGCTTCGCTGATCTGCTAAAGGTGATTGCAGCAGTCTTTCTAATGTTCGCCTCGTCCTTCTTGATGTAGCGAACGGTGGATTCGTTGATGCCAAAATGGCGGCCGGCGGCCGCGTAACTTCTACCATCTTTTAACATGTCGAGAAGCGTAACCTTCTCAGCTATCGTCATCATCCTTCGGTGGCGTTTAGTCTCACTACCAGCCTTACTAGAAGCAGAACGCTTGGGAGGCTTTGTAACAGAAAGTTCAACAAAAAGTTCAACTTAAAACAGTCGCACACAGCACAGATTAAACTTCACAAACTTAAGAACGTCTACTCAGCAATACGCGGAAAGAGAAAGTGAACGATGCAGCCCCGCGAGAACTTTGATGCTGCGGGTAGAAGATGCGGGCAAAACACCAATCACAGGCTAGATAACAAAACTTGAGTTTTGATTCGTCATCTATCAGCGCTTGAACCAATCACAACCCGTCTTACAGTACTATGGCGCGTTGGTTACTCATAGAAGATGCCCCCGCGCATACTGAACGTACGTAGATTAAGTACAATACCGTAATAATAATAAATAATGATAATACTGTACAGTAATAATAATAATAATAATGATTAATAATAATAACAATAATAATTTTATTAACAACAACAACAATAATAATAATAATAACAATAATAATAAAAATTTACGTACGCTATTTCACGCCTCTCTCTCTCTCTCTCTCTCTCTCTCTCTCTCTCTCTCGTACGCTTACAGTATTCGAAATGTGATTTTTGCAACAAAGAATATTATTGGATGCAGTACTGTACTACGTACGTATACATACAAAAGATTCATGGAAAAGAAGCACATCCATTACAGTACACACCATTCTAATATGGTATGACTGCATCTGATTTGCGTTTCATGTTCGATTTAATTTTACTACGTACTGAATTATCGTATGATCACATTCTCTTTTCGTGTTTTATTTCTTTCTGTGCTGAATTATATATCATATGTAATGCAATGAACAATCAGTAAGAGCAGATATTACTAATTACAGTATTAATGGAATTACAGGTAACAAAATATCGTATTTGGTTGTCTTCAGATTTCGCGGTATTTTCGAATTTTCCGGAAAATCCGCGATATGTATATATATATGGATTATGGGAAAACCCCGCGAAGTGGTGAATCCGCGATTGTCGAACCGCGAAGTAGCGAGGGTTCACTGTATACGATTTATTATTGGTGACTCACCCACTAGGATGGTGGACTTCCCTGCCAATCTGGCTTTTTGGCTCCTTCAATTGAATATGTTGGTACCAAATATAAAGAGTCCCTACACCTCGCTAAAACCCTGCTATGCAAGGTCTGCAGCCTACGTAAGCTGTGTACTATATTGAGATAAATAGTGTGACTGTCAAGGTAAAAGTTATTACGAGACTTTGTAGGAAAAACTGTTGGACCAAGACTTTCCCAAAACCACCTCGCCAGGGTATGGGGACGCAACAGTATTGACACAATTCTAGGTACACAAGGGAGTGTGGTTTACCTGCAGTGGTTGAGGTCAGTTTGTGCAGAGGACCCAGGCTGCTGTTTTTCCATAAGCGGGAAGGATAAAAATAAGAAAAAGAGCTAGTCATTTCTTTTCATTCATACAGACTAAAGCCAGGTAACAATCCCCTCAACCTTCTGCTTCTTGTCCAATAAGGAGCTTAAGGTATACAATCAGCTATTATGCAGCCACCACAGGACCGACAGAGAACGTATTGAGTTCCTGTGGGTCACGTCTTGAATGGAGAAAGGTTGTGAAAGTCACCTGGAGCATTCACACCCTTGCTTGAAGAACCTGCATCACAGTGTAATCTGCTTAGAAGGCCCAGGGGCATAGCTAAGACCCTGACATCATGGGTCGACATGTTGGATGAGGATCTGGATTCAGTGTTATTGATGACTGTGAATCCAGTAGAGATGATGTTTTAGTAATCCTTCTCTTGTCTCTCCCAGTGCTGACGACAAGAGAAGGCACCTGGGTGGGCTGTTGCCGTTTTCTTGAGGTAGAGCTTCAAGCCTCAGCCCGGCTACAGTAACAGATGATTTGGATCGTTAGCTACCGAGTGGAGACTTGTTGTCTAGGATCCGTCACCTCTGGAGACTGTCTGGTAACATACTCGGGTACAAAACTGAATGTTGCCTTTCACCCTTCTCATTAATGGGCGATGTCAATAGAGAGACCATGAAGTTCCTTGCCTCGTTAGGTTGCTGTCAAAGTGTGTGGGAACACTGTCTTCTAAACCAGGTGAAAATTTGTTGCCTGGTGAAGTGGACTGTAGAGAGGTCTCCTTACAGACCAGAGACCTTGAGCTATGTTCCAAGAGGGAGGTCTCAATTCCAACTGGGGAAAGGCAAATTTGTAAGTCCGCATGAGTAAAGAAAGATCTAGTGATGAGGGGATGTCCCTTCCTTTCAGTTTGAAGGCAAGGCTCAAGGTTGAGTGATCATCTTTACCTGCTGAACCTAAAAAGGGGGGTTTTTTCCTCCAGCAAATACTCGAGGATTTCGCTATTGCTGGAACAGAGGTATCGAGTGGAGAGATACGCTTTTCCCATGACAACAACCACAGAAGATGTTATACTTTGCCTGGTAGACTGATACTGAGGAATTTCTCAGATATCCAGACAACCTCTGTGCAACTTATTACAAAAAGCCTCTCTGAGAGAGGAGGTGCTGGGTGGTCTCCAGGCGTACAATCATAGCGAAGCTATAGCTCATGGTAGATGTCGAAGTGTGGTTGTCTGTGACGAGGAAAGGGTTCTCTTGGAGGCTCTGTCAGGAGCTGCAGAAAGTTTGGAAACCGTTCCATGTAATGCCATAGCAGAGCTATGAGAGCCCTTGAGAGGCTGACCGATGTTCTAGCCTTGTTGAGTACCCTTCTCTTCAGACAAACCCACCGTTGTTGGCATGCCTCTTGCCTGACAGCTTTGGAGTCTAGGACTGGAAATCAGCGGAAACCTGAGATTCATGGGCATTGCGAACAGACCCACAGTTGGAGAACCTCATAAAGTAAGGACTTTGTGGGGTACAAGGTGATCCAAATACCATTCATACACCTTATCTGAGATGCTGTGCACATATTGTCGGTGAACACATTCCTCTAGTCTGGAATGAAGCGGGCTGATAGAGGTACCGAGCGGACATCGGCCCATCTTAGTATTCATACTATTAGATGGGAAGAGGCTGCGAGCAAGTTCCTTCTTGCTTGTTGATGTGAGCCCTTATGTGGTGTTGTAGCCCATCAGGAACTGATGAGGTTGTTGAAGGACCGGAAAGTTGGCCCTATCTCTTAAGAGGTTCAAGTGAAGGTATCCCTCCGGGTTTTTGTGCTCGTGAACACTTGCGACGAGAGTCGGAAGACTCTCTGTCATAAGAGTATAACTCTTGATGACGATGGGTGTGCGTGCGACCCTTTGCGTGACGAGTCGGAAGACTCTGTCATAAGAGAAAAACTTTTGATGACGATGGTCACGTGCGTAAAGTTGGCTGCGCGCACCGAGATGGTTACGCGCGGGAACACTTCACAGGACGAGAGTTCGAAAACGCTCTGTCATGAGAGTAAAAATCTTGCGTGCGCGAACACTTCAATCAATGAGAGTTCGAAAAACTCTCTATTATAAGAGTTGTTTGCGCACTTCAACTAATTGCGCGCGCCTAGTTGTTCGCGCTCATAAGGTTGGTCATGTGCGCCAAAATGGTTGAGTGCGCCAAATCGGCCATGCGCAACAATCCGATCGTGCACTCTAACTTGGTCGTGTGCGCCAAAGCTCTCAGTGTGGTGAGAGTACTCACTGCTACGCTCATCTGAAGGTTCACGATAGCCTGTGTTGTGTGAGCGCGAACGATCAACACAACAAGAGTCCGCAAACTCTCTGTCATATAAGTAATGACTATGGTCACGAGAACCCAAAGGTTCAGCGTGAACTGTGTTGCGAGACCCCGACGGGTCAGCGCAACGAGAAACCGAGGTTTCTCTGTCACAAGACCCCGAAGGGTCAGCATGACTAAGGGCACGAGGGATCAAAGGCTTAACGTAGCCTGTGTTGCGAGACCCCGAAGGTTCAGCGCAATGAGAAACCGAAGTTTCCGTCACACAAAACCGAAGTGCCAGAGTAACTAAAGTTACGAGAGCGCAAGGGTTCATCGTAATTAAGGTTACGAGAGGCCAAGGGTTCAGCGTAACTAATGTTACAAGATCCCGAAGGGCCAGCGCAATGGGAAACCGAAGTTTCCCTGTCACAAAACACCAAAGTGTCAGTGACTAAAGTTACGAGAGCCCAAGGGTTCAGCGTAACTAATGTTACGAGACCCCGAAGGGTCAGCGTAACGAGAAACCGAAGTTTCCCTGTCACAAAACACCAAAGTGTCAGAGTGACTAAAGTTACGAGAGCCCAAGGGTTCAGCATAACCAAAGTTACGAGAGGCCAAGGGTTCCGCGTAACTAATGTTACAAGACCCCGAAGGGTCAGCGCAATGAGAAACCGAAGTTTCCCTGTCACAAAACACCGAAGTGTCAGTGACTAAAGCTACGAGAGCCCAAGGGTTCAGCGTAACTAATGTTACGAGACCCCGAAGGGTCAGCGTAACGAGAAACCGAAGTTTCCCTGTCACAAAACACCGAAGTGTCAGTGACTAAAGTTACGAGAGCCCAAGGGTTCAGCGTAACTAATGTTACGAGACCCCGAAGGGTCAGCGTAACGAGAAACCGAAGTTTCCCTGTCACAAAACACCGAAGTGTCAGTGACTAAAGTTACGAGAGCCCAAGGGTTCAGCGTAACTAATGTTACGAGACCCCGAAGGGTCAGCGTAACGAGAAACCGAAGTTTCCCTGTCACAAAACACCAAAGTGTCAGAGTGACTAAAGTTACGAGAGGCCAAGGGTTCAGCATAACCAAAGTTACGAGAGGCCAAGGGTTCAGCGTAACTAATGTTACGAGACCCCGAAGGGTCAGCGTAACGAGAAACCGAAGTTCCCCTGTCACAAAATACCTAAGTGTCAGAGTGACTAAAGTTTCGAGAGCTCAAGGGTTCAGCGTAGCTAAAGTTACGAAAGTCCAAAGGTTCAGTAACGAGGAGCCGAGGTTCCTTTGTCACAAGACTCCGAAAGGTCAGCGTGATTGATGGTACAAGTTCCCGAAGGCTCAAGGTTACCATCGTTACAAGAGCCTGAAGGTTCAGCATAACTGAAACCTCAGCAGAGGTTTGTTCTCCCAAAGGAGAACATCGCTTAAGATAAGACACTCACTCCACCCCTGAAGGAAAACCATAAGCGTAAGGGGGGACCGCCAATGCGAAGAGGCAGTCTTCTCTCGAGAACGAGAGACTCGTTCCCCCGAAGGGGAAACCTGCTTCGGAGAAAACTCTGCCACTTCCTCTGGTGGATCAGCAAACTCCTACAAGTTATCTCTCATGAACGATAGGAAAGTTCTCCCGAAGGAGATCGCCTAAGACAAGCTTTCTCCCAGCTCTATGGGGAAAAAAGCATAGGAGTAATAATATCTCTCTCGTGAACGAGAGAGAAGTCCTCCCGAAGGAGGAAATTGCCTAAGGCAAGCTTTCTCCCAGCTCTATGGGAAAAAAAGCGTAGGCGTTAAATTCTCCCAGCTCTATGGGAAAAAAAGCGTAGGCGTTAAATTCTCCCAGCTCTATGGGAAAAAAAGCGTAGGCGTTAAATTCTCCCAGCTCTATGGAAAAAAGCTTAGGCATAATAATCTCTCTCGCGAACGAGAGAGAGAGTGAAGTTCCCCTCGAAGGAGGAACAAGCCTTAAACTTGCTTTTCCCCAGTTCAAGGGGCGACAAGGTAGCAGAAGCAAAACTCGTCTGCTTCCCATCAACAAGCCTTGTTCAAGTTGAAGGTTGACAACGATTGCTACCTCGTAACATGGGCAGCGCACGAGCTACCACATGAAGCGCAGGATAATGAACAGGGCGGCCGTGGCCATCGGCCTTGTGTTCTACGTAGCTGCTTCCTGTAGAAAAGAAAATAAAAGTTGTGATTAATTACAAGTCATGCTCTGCTGCGCAACATGAACTATTCGGGGAATAATTCACCTTCCTTGTAAGATAATTCCTCGAAAGGGAGCTGAACTGTTGTACACTTTAACTCAGTAATGAAACAAACACACGGGAGTGTTGAGAACCTGCCGACCATCAGAGCAGGGTAGGGTGGCAAGGTAGGGGAGTAGCATCAACAACATAAACGTATATTTCCATTTATACATATATACATGCATATATATGTATAAGATAAATGAAAAGACACAAGAGAAAAAGAAAAAATGACAGAAAACAATCAAGGCAAGTCATTGCGAGAGAGCCCGGCAGCATGTCCGTTCTCTACCGAGCTACAAAGTAAAGTGGTTACTCGGCCGAGAGGTGTGAGTGAGCAGGGTAGCCAGTCTACCCCACCCCCCACCAAATTATCATGGCTCGTCTTTGAGCTACGCCAAAAGTACTGTATATCTCTATAAATAGCAGAGGGTTTGTATCTACGCCAGAACAAACAAGAATTACTATTAATTAATTCAGCTGACAAAACAAACTACTATACTCAGAAGAACCACTTAACCCTCCGGCAGGAAGTGGGGAACCTGAGAAGGAGCAGACAAGCTAAGGTCAAGCGCACCCTCCGCCGGCAAGCGGAGTCGAAGCTGAGAAGTTAAATTAAAAACAGCTATGTATTATTTCACTTAATTAATGAAGAAAATAATTCGGAAGCGCAACCTAACCCATGAACGGGAAAGGTGTACCCAAGCAGAATATCTGCTAACCACCCATGTAAAGTGAGCGACATTGTCAGTGAGAAAGAGCAAGACCGAAGTAAAGCTCTGTGAAGGCCGCAAGGAGATTCCATCTAAGAACACGTAGAGGGGAGGGCGACGATAACAGTCGAACGGAGGAGTATCCAAATTATGACGAATCCCCTGCAACAGCGGCCGAGTCACTCGGAAGGCCACCCGCCTACGGGATGACCGATGTCCAAAGGAGGAAGGTCATAAGGGAAAGTTCTCCTCCCTTGAGAACCTGCCACACTATGTTGTCACAAAAACAGTAACTCTCACTGTATAGAAAGCTTAATATATATATAAAAACATAAAGATTGTTTTCATATATGACAAATTCGCAGATAATTTGTATTTTTCCTAACGATATAAACCTTAGCTATTTATCAGGGGTTATTACTTTTGTCAAAGCTGAAAAAACTAGCCATTGAAATTTTAGCAATGGTTAATTGCCCATTCCACTAGTTAGTGGGAGTAGGGAGGGTAGCTTGCTACCACTCTCGCTCACACACCTATGATTTAGCTCACTTTGCTTGGAGGTAGGACTTCAAGGGGGATAGGGCTGGCGAATAAGTTTGTATAAATAGCTAAGGTTTGTATCGTTAGGAAAAATACAAATTATCTATGAATTTGTCATTTGTTCCGTAACTGGAATACAAACCACGCTATTTATTAGGGATGACTCACCCCTTGAGAAGGTGGGCGTCCCTGCCAATCTGGCTTTCTGGCTTTACCCGGGGATCCTTATTTTGAATAGGTTTGTACCAAGAATAAGAAGTACCTGCACCTCGCTAAACTTTGCTAGGCAAGGTCCGCGGCCTACACAAGGTGTGTGTTGAGATGTTTAGAAGAGAGACTGTCCAGGTAAAAGTTATTCCGAGTCCTTGTAGGAAAAATGTTATTTTTATTAGTAAAATAAATTTTTGAATATACTTACCCGATAATCATGTAGCTGTCAACTCCGTTGCCCGACAGAATTCTATGGAGGGATACGCCAGCTATCACAATACTAGAAGGGGGTGTATTTACCAGCGCCACCTGTGGCCAGGTACTCAAGTACTTCTTGTTGACACCTCCTCAATTATTCCTCGGTCCACTGGTTCTCTATGGGGAGGAAGGGAGGGTCGATTAAATCATGATTATCGGGTAAGTATATTCAAAAATTTATTTTACTAATAAAAATAACATTTTTCAATATTAAACTTACCCGATAATCATGTAGCTGATTCACACCCAGGGGGGTGGGTGAAAAACGTGTACAAGACTAAAGGATAGCTAAGTATCCCGTATTTCATATAATCAGTTATCCACAATAACAATGAAATAATAAGTACCTGGTAAGGAAGTCGACTTGAACCGTTACTCTGCCTTTAATAAGATCGTCTTCCTTACTGAGCGCAGCGTTCCTCTTGGGAGGCTGAATCAACTCAAAGGTGCTAAAGTATACAGGGCTGCAACCCATACTAAAGGACCTCATCACAACCTTTAACCTCGGCGCTTCTCAAGAAAGAATTGACCACCCGCCAAATCAACAAGGATGTGGAAGGCTTCTTAGCCGACCGTACAACCCATAAAAAGTATTCAAGAGAAAGGTTAAAAGGTTATGGGATTATGGGAATGTAGTGGCTGAGCCCTCGCCTACTACTGCATTCGTTGCTACGAATGGTCCCAGGGTGTAGCAGTACTCGTAAAGAGACTGGACATCTTTGAGATAGAATGATGCGAACACTGACTTGCTTCTCCAATAGGTTGCATCCATAACACTCTGCAGAGAATGGTTCTGTTTGAAGGCCACTGAAGTAGCCACAGCTCCCACTTCATGTGTCCTTACCTTCAGCAAAGCAAGGTCTTCTTCCTTCAGATGAGAATGTGTTTCTCTAATCAGAAGCCTGAATAGTAAGAAACGAGTTCTTAGAACTTGGAAAAGAAGGTTTCTTGATAGCACACTATAAGGCTTCTGATTGTCCTTGTAAAGGTTAAGACCTTTTTAGATAGTACCTAAGAGCTCTAACTGGGCAAAGTACTCTCTTCAGATCATTCCCCACCAAGTTGGACAGGCTTGGGATCTCGAACGACTTAGGCCAAGGACGTGAAGGAAGCTCGTTTAGCAAAAACCGAGCTGCAAGGAACATGTAGCCGTTTCAGATGTGAAAACAATGATCCTGCTGAAGGCGTGGATCTCACTTACTCTTTTAGCTGTTGTCAAGCACACGAGGAAAAGAGTTTTTAATGTGAGGTCCTAAAAAGAGGCTGATTGGAGAGGTTCAAATCTTGATGACATAAGGAACCTTAGGACCACGTCTAGATTCCAGCCTGGAGTGGACAACCGACGTTCCTTTGAGGTCTCAAAAGACCTAGGGAGGTCCTGTAGATCTTTGTTGGTGGAAAGATCCAAGCCTCTGTGGCGGAAAACCGCTGCCAACATACTTCTGTAACCCTTGATCGTAGGAGCTGAAAGGGATCTTACTTTCCTTAGATATAACAGGAAGTCAGCAATCTGGGTTACAGTGGTACTGGTTGAGGAAACTGCATTGGTCTTGTACCAGCTACGGAAGACTTCCCCTTGAGACTGATAGATTCTGAGAGTGGATGTTCTCCTTGCTTTGGCAATCGCTCTGGCTGCCTCCTTCGAAAAGCCCCTAGCTCTTGAGAGTCTTTCGAAAGTCTGAAGGCAGTCAGACGAAGAGCGTGGAGGATTGGGTGTACCTTCTTTACGTGAGGTAGACTTAGAAGGTTCACTCCTAGAGGAAGAGTCCTGGGAATGTCGACCAGCCATTGCAGTACCTCTAAGAACCATTCTCTCGCGGACCAGAGCGGAGCCAACCAACGTCAGCCGTGTCCCTTTGTGAGAGGAGAACTTCTGAAGTACCCTGTTGACAATCTTGAACGGCGGGAATGCATACAGGTCGAGATGGAACCAATCCAGCAGAAAAGCATCCACGTGAACTGCTGCTGGGTCTGGAATCGGAGAACAATACAACAGGAGTCTCTAGGTTATCGAGGTAGTGAACAGATCTATGGTTGGCTGACCCCACAGGGCCCAAAGTCTGTTGCAAACATTCTTGAGAAGGGTCCACTCTGTGGGGATGACCTGACCCTTCCGTCTGAGGTGATCTGCCATGACATTCATACCGCCCTGAATGAACCTCGTTACCAGTTAGCTTTCGATCTTAAGACCAGATGAGTAGGTCCCTTGCGATCTAGAACAACTTCCACGAAAGAGTCCCTCCCTGCTTGAAGATGTAAGCCAGGGCTGTGGTGTTGTCAGAGTCCACCTCCACCACTTTGTTAAGCTGGAGGGACTTGAAGTTTATCAAGGCCAGAATAACCGCCAACAACTTCTTGCAAATGATGTGAAGTGTCCTTTGCTCCTGATTCCATGTTCCCGAGCATTCTTGTCCGTCCAAAGTCGCACCCCAGCCCGTGTCTGATGCGTCCGAGAGGAGACGGCGGTCGTGTTTCTGAACAGCCAAAGGTAGACTTCCTTGAGAAGAAAGCTGTTCTTACACCACGCGAGAGAAGACCTCCTCTCTTCGGAAACAGGAACTGAGACCGTCTCTAGCGTCATGTCCTTTATCCAGTGAGCAGCTAGATGATACTGAAGGGGGGGGAGGTGGAGTCTCCCTAACACGATGAACAGGGCCAGCGATGAAAGTGTCCCTGTTAGACTCATCCACTACCTGACTGAGCATCGGTTCCTTCTCAGCATGCTCTGGATGCATTCTAGGGCTTGGAAGATCCTTGGGGCCGACGGAAAAGTCCGAAAAGCTCGACTCTGAAGATCCATACCCAAGGAGACAATGGTCTGGGATGGAACGAGCTGAGACTCCTCAAAATTGACCAGGAGGCCCAGTTCCTTGGTCAGATCCATAGTCCATTTGAAAATCTCCAGACAGCGACGACTTGTGGGAGCTCTTAAAAGCCAGTCGTCTGACGGAGCCGGACACAAGATCATGATACTGCTGCACAGTCTGTGAACTGTCAATCATGGGCAAGCGAGGAAGTACAGTGACAACCCGAATCTGTCTAGACTGTCTGGGTCGTACAGACAACTCCTTATCGGGTTGCTGAGGTTGCCGCACTGCGTCACAACAAGTCACTTCTGTTGGTTGTTGAACGTCTTCCCCGTGACACATTGACTCCGTAAACAAAAAATCCTCTAACAAGGACTAAGCTTGGACTGCATGTCATGCAACACAGCTCAAGGTCTATGGGAGCAGGTGTGGTAACAGACGGGATTAGCGACTGAAGTGGAACCATTACCTTCCCTGGAAGCATGTTATGCTTAAATAAAAGTCCATAAGAGGTTATGCAGCTAAAGGCTCCCTCCAAATGACAGAGTCCTCAAGGGAATATCAGAAGGAGGGAGAAAAGAACTTTCTCATCTACAGGGACCATATCCTAGAAAAGCTAAGTTCTCTCAGTGAGGGTTCACTGGTGCAAAAGCAGCAGACTAGAAGGCAACGTTATGAAACTGCTTGACAGTCTAGTGAGTTGGCAACAACCAAAGATGTGTGACTGAGAAGCATGCGGTAAGGTATGCAGAGCATGATGTATGCAGAGTATGCTGTATGCAGAGCATGCTGTATGTAGAGCATGTTGTATGCAGAGCATGCTGAATGCAGAGCATGCTGTATGCAGAGCATGTTGTATGCAGAGCATGCTGAATGCAGAGCATGCTGTATGCAGAGCATGTTGTATGCAGAGCATGCTGTATGCAGAGCATGCTGTATGCAGAGCATGTAGTAAGCAGAGCCTGCTGTAAGCAGAGCCTGCTGTAAGGAAAGCAGAGCGTGTGCATGGCGTTTAACATTTCTCAGAAATTCCATGACCAGTGCTAGAGTGCTTTATGCATGCTTGCATGGGGTTTTAATATCAACATAATATTTACCTTACATTCATAACTCATGATTCATATTTTTGCCATATTTTGCGATCTTGTTAAAAATATATTGCAAGGAATACAAATATATTTTTATAAGTAATACAAATAACCTCCATTATCATATGGTTTGAAAATGGAGGTAAGGTATGCTGAACAGCAGAGTCAGAACGAGCTGGAACAACAATAGTTGTGGTTTCCTCTTCAAGACTCTGTTGAGGGAACACCTGAGGCTCAGTCTGCAAAGGCTGAATAAAAGACAAGCAGAAGGAAGGCGCATGGGTGGAGGAGGCTGACTCCTAGCATGAGTGGTTGAACCCAAGGGTTGCGCTTGCTGAGCGGTTGGCGGAAGCGGAGTAGCAAGTTCCAGTTCCTGTGGTGTGAGCGGAGCGCGATGAGGAAGAGGCTGCGCAGAACAAGGTAAAAGTCTCGCAAGCTGAGGCTCCTGAGGCGCAAGGCTAAGGTGTTGTGGTGCTTGCCTTGTGGAGGGTTGAGCTCGCTGCAGCGAGAGCTGAGGAGACTGACTCATGGACGGGAGAGGTTGTTGTACCTCAACCGAGTGTTGCATCACTGGTGGAGCAGCAAGTGGAGGCGGAGGAAGAGAGGTATAATCCTCCTGATCCCATTGTAAAGGTTGCCTTAAGGAAGGCGGAGGCTGAACACCACTGGGAACAGCAAACTCAGCACGTGGCTCAACATCGTACGCCTGGCAGGTGGTACTGCGATCAGGCGGAGCGAGCGTAGGCGGAGGGAGTGTAGGCGGAGGCGGAGGCGCAACACTCTCAGCCCGACACTCACGCATCAAGTCCGAAAGCTGTGCTTGCATGGACTGTAGTAGAGACCACAACATCGTACGCCTGGCAGGTGGTACTGCGATCAGGCGGAGCGAGCGTAGGCGGAGGGAGTGTAGGCGGAGGCGGAGGAGCAACACTCTCAGCCCGACACTCACGCATCAAGACCGAAAGTTGTGACTGCATGGACTGCAATAGAGTCAACTTGGGGTCGGCAGACACTAAGGTCTGCTGAGGTAAAGCCTTAACAGCAGAGATCTGTTGCGGCAGAACCTTACTCCTCTTAGGCGGAGTGCATTCAACTGATGACTGAGGAGAGTCAGAGCTAACCCAATGACTGCATCCGGGTTGAACTTTAACTTCGTACGTCTGGCATAGGTCTGGACTTTACGTTTAAGAGGTCTTGAGACCTGAGACCAGCGTTACTCTGCCTTTATTTTCTCCCCTAAATCTCTTCTGCAGACGAGCAAAATAAGGGCTCAATCGTCTGCGGGTGGGAGTGACGGTCTCGGTAAGACACGCCCACAACCACCGAGGATACTTCTGTGCGCCGATCAAGGCCTGCTGAACCCTTATGCCCTTCGACATTGCTTCTCCCCTGGGCTTGGGAGCTTGCAAGAGGTCCCGGACTGGGAGGACGACTGGCGCGCACAGAAGTACCCTCACGCACAACACTGACATACTTTGCGCTAATCACTTATCACTTTGATTTCTGTTTGCACTTATTTCACTGAACTCGAAACTTTAAGTGGTTTGTACCTGAAACACGCAATTCTATCCTTTCTCAAAAGTTAGTAATTGCGAAAACAGAATTACAATGTAACAGAAAAATCTAATGAAAGATAATTCAGTGGCTGGAAAGAGACTAAACACTAGATCACTCTAGAAACGTTTAGTTTCTTCCCCTAAAGAGACTAGGGAGAAGAGCAAAAACGATAACGACGTTACTCGTACGCCTGGCAGGCTTGAATGAAACGTTTATCCTCCTCTTTCTCCCTCCGTCTCTATCTCTCTCTCTCTCTCTCTCTCTCTTGACTTAGAACCTGAGAGAAGAGCCCAATCATATATATCGTTAAAACATATTCTTGTTAAAGGAAAAAACTGAAATATTTCCCAAAATGAAAAGTTCCTTTATTAGGATCAAAACCATTAAGTTAAGAAAGAATGAACAAAACGCTAGACACGGTTACTCTTACTGCAACGTGAAACCGTGAACATTCTTTCTCTATCGTAACGATAGAGTGCAAGTTGAACGTTCTGAACGTCAACAACTGCAGAGACAAAACAAAACGTTAGTTCAACTTTGAAAACAGTACGAGACTATCAAAGAAATTCTTTCAAACTCTGTGGCGGAAATAGCATAATATGTTAACAGGTAAAACCGAAATGACGGGCTCAATGTTAATTAACTTCGGTACCAAGAAAAGACCGCCTACTATTAGGAAGGTCGAATATAAACAAATATAAAAATTAATTTTAATAAGTTTATAATAAAAGGAAGTTAATCGAAGAGGCCTATAAGAGGCGGAGAGATATAAAATAAATCTATAACTTTTGTTAAGCAAAATTAAGAAAGAGAGTCTATACTCTCTTAGACACCAACACTTCCGTCTAAGGGAAGGGTCGGCCATTGAAAGGTGAACGAGAGTTCATACTCTCTTCGTCACCATAATTAATCAAATTAATTCCAAAAGCTAACTAAGCTAATATAGAAGTTTCCAGTAAAGCGACAGCCGAAATCAAAGAGAAATACTTCACCAAAGTCGTGAAAATACTCCAAGAACATAAGCGTATCCCAGAACGTCTTGCCGGAAGCACGACAGAGGAATAATTGAGGAGGTGTCAACAAGAAGTACTTGAGTACCTGGCCACAGGTGGCGCTGGTAAATACACCCCCTTCTAGTATTGTGATAGCTGGCGTATCCCTCCATAGAATTCTGTCGGGCAACGGAGTTGACAGCTACATGATTATCGGGTAAGTTTAATATTGAAAAACTGTTGTAACGAGGACATTCCCAATACCACTTCCCCAGGGTATGGGGACACAACAGTTAGCTTAATAATAGGCACACAACGAAGCATGGTTTACCTGCAGTAGTTTGAGGTCAGCTTGTGTAGAGAACCCAAGAAGCTGCTTTCCCTAGAGAGAGGAGGATGAAAAAAAGAATAAGAGCCAGTCAAACTTTTTCATTCATGCAGACTAAAAACTGGGTACTAGTGCCCTCAACCTTCTGCTATTTGCCTAATAAGAAGCTTGAGGTATTATACAAGCTGTTATGCAGCCACTACAAGCCCGATAGAGAAAGTAGCAAGCCTCCTGTGGGTCACGTCTTGCAGGTAAGTGGACTGTGAACGTGTGAAGTTTCAACACCCCAGCCCGTAGAACCTACGTCACAGAGAAGTTTCTCTTGAATGCCAGAGACGTTGCTACGCCCGACATCATGAAGTCTGGGGCAACGTGAAGGAGGAGGGTCCTGATTCAGGGCATGGTCTATGACCTTATGAATCCAGGCCGAGATGGTGTTTTTAGTGACCCTCCCCTTGTTCCTCCCTGTACTGGGGAAAAGTGCAGGCACACGGGGACAGGCTGCGGATGTTCTCTTGAGGTATAGCCTCAAACTCCTCAATGGGCAAAGTAAGAGATGATCAGGGTAATCAGTTACAGAGCGGACACTCAAAATCCGGAAGGAGTCGAATCAGGGATCCGCCACTCCCGGATTCTGAGTCTTGGATAAAAACTCAGGGACGATGCCGAACGTTACCCCTCCCGATCCCCTTGAATGGACGACATCATACGAGAGACCATGAAGCTCACTGACTCGCTTGGACAAAGCCAAAGCTAGTAGGGATACGGTCTTCCAAGTGAGGTGGCAATCTGTTGTCTGGCATAATGGTTCATAGGGAGGTGTCTTTAGATCTGAGAACTCGAACCATGTTCCCTGAGGGAGGTCTCTCTTCAGACTGAGGACAGGTAAGTTCATAACTCTGTATGAGTAAGGAAAGTTCTAGCGATGAGGAAATGTCCAGTTCATTGAGTCAAAGAGCAGGGATTAAGGCTGAGAGATAACCTGTAACTGCCGAGACTGAAAGGCGCATTTCCTCACGCAAATACACAAGAAACTCCGCTGTTACTGTAATAGTGGCATCGAGAGGAGAGATACCCCTTCCACGACACCAACCACAGAAGACTTTCCACTTTGCCTGGTAGACTGCTGCTGATGATTTCCGCAGGTATCCAGGTTTTGCTCGCAACTTGTTGCGAAAATCCTCTCTGAGTGAGGAAATGCTGGATAGTCTCCAGGCGGGAAGTTGTAGCAAAGCTACGGCTTTGAGGAAAAGGCTGGCATGTGGTTATCTGAGTAGATCGCGTCGTGGAGGGAGTTCTCTTGGAGACTCCATCAGAAGTTGCACAAGGTCCGGAAACCATTCTGCATGATGCCATAGCGCAGCTTTGAGAGCCATTGAGAGGTTAACCAATGTTCTGGCCTTGTTGAGTACCCTCCTCATCAGAAAGAACGAGGGAAAGGCGTAAACGTCAATGTTGTCCCACCGTTGTTGGAATGCATCTTGCCTTGGGGTCTGGGACTGGGGAGCAATACAACGGGAGCCTGAAGTTCAGGGCCGTTGCAAAGATATCCAGAGTTGGAGAACCCCACAAAGTCAGGACTTTGTTGGTTACTAGATGATCCAAAGACCACTCGGTACTCACTATCTACCCAAGAAGATGTAGCCACGTCTGGACTGGAAGTTCTTCTCGTTTAAGAAAGGGTCTTGCAACCTTTCTCAGCCTCCTTATCCGGTCGTCTGATGGGAAGGCTTTGTGCTTTGTGGAGATTGGTGTCTAATATCATGTCTAGGTATACCAGTCTCTGTATAGGAAGCAGGGAGGACTTCTCATGGTTTACCATGATTCCCAGATCTTGGCAAAACCTCAATAGTTTGTCTTGGTATTGAAGAAGGGTCGCCACCGAGTCCGCTAGGATTAGCCAGTCGTCCAGATGGATGCCAACCCTGTGTGCCCATGATGACACTAGGGCGAACACTCGGGTGAAGACTTGAGGTGCTGTGGGAACACCGAAGCATAGCACCTTGAACTGATAATTCCTGCTGTCTAGGATTATAATCTTAAGTACTTCCTTGAAGACGGATGGATTGGGATCTGGAATTACGCGTCCTATAGGTCCAGTGCGCGCATGAAGTCCTGTGGTCTTACCGCTTGTCTGACTGTATCTGCCGTCTCCATGATGATGAGAATTTGCTTGAAAGGTTGATGACGGGTCTCCAGCCTCCAGACTCCTTATAACAAGGAAGAGTCGACTGGAGAAGCCTGGGGACTCATCGAGGACCTCCTGGAGAGCGCCCTTCTTCAACAGGGTCTGGACTTCTGCCCGGAGGGCTAGCCCCTTTGCTGATCCCATTGCAAAGGAGTCTATTAACACTGGATTCCTAATCAGGGGAAGGAGAGATGATGTTATGAATGGGACGCGATACCTTGAACGAATCACAGAGATTGTCACCAGAGTTCGGCTCCGAGTTGCTTCTACCTGCCCCAGCAACTTTGTAGGCATTCCCCCATTGGTGGACAAGCGGGGTAGAATGCCTTTCCTAGCGTTTGCGGCCTCTAGGAAACTTTCCTCCCCTGGAAGATTTAGTGCCTTTCCTGTCTTTTGTCAGAAAGGGCTTCTTAGACACCACTGTTTTCGCTGATGTCTTGTTAGTTGAGATCTTAGCTGGATGGGACTGCTCAGAAGCTGATGGTTTATAGGCTTTGTTCCTCGTCCTTTGGCTCAATAAGAAAGGATCCCTCTAGAGAGGAGTTCCTGAGACTAGCAATCTTGGCATTCAGAACCTGCTGATAGAATCTCTCAGACACAGAATCCCGACATTTCAGGATGGTGTTCACCTATAATATTGAGACTTGATGGGCCAGAAACTCGATGGTGCGAGTGCCTGAGAGAAGGAAAGTTTCCATAGCTTTCCTGGTGCGTTCCTTGGACAAATCCTCGGTTCGCACCAAACAAAGATCAAGCCACAAAGTAGCCTGCATGGTATACTTTGTGACCTTTTCCTGGTTTAGGATCTCAGCTGCCGAGAAGGTGACCTGACGGTTGGAGAGCCTCTCAACAGGGACTCCCTTGGTGAGCTCTTCCAGAGAGTGGTGGAGTGAAAGAGCTGGACAAGGCTCGTCCAAAACTTCAAAATACCTCCTTTGCTGGATGCGAAGAGGTGGGAGAAGCTTGGCGGCAGAGCTGAAATGTTGAGAGGAGAGCGCGAACTGTTGGGCGATCTTTGCCCGGGCACTCTTTAGCCCTTGAGACCAGGGAAAGGCTGCACTGGTCTAAGACCGTGTCTTCGCCATTTCCTGGGGGTATCTCCGGGTAGGTAGACCCATTTTGTACCCTGATGAGAGTCAGGGCTTGTCAGAAGGCATATTCTGACTCTTTCTACTCCCCCTCTGAAGTGGGACTGGCAGCAAAGTCTCCTTCTTCCCCCCCTCCCCCCAGAGAGCTCCTCTCTGGGTGGGTCGTGAACATTCCTAGAGTGAATGGTAGTTCCTGAAGGCCTGGAGGTCCTTGAAGAGGACTTTGGAAGAGGCTCTAAGTCCTTTGATTCCTTCCGTGGAAGGAGATACGACTCCAGCATCGAAGGCCAGATGGAGTTGTCCTTCCTGACTTCCGCTGGTGGTGGTGGAGAACTCCCAGTGCGAGGAGAATTTTCCTCCAAAGGTGGAAGGGAGGAGATTCGAACCTCTCGAGACTCCCTCGGTAGAGGTGAGGCAGGAGAGCGTCCGGAGGGCGAGTCAGGAGAGACCGGCATCAAAGGCCTAACATGAATCAGTTTCACCCTAGGGGATGTTACCATATCTGAGACCCCTCTTTTTCTCTTCAAGGGCGAAGCAGCCAAGGCTTTTTGCCGGAGATCTGTTGGAGCCATCGGATGTTGTGAGGTCTCCGAATAGCAAGATGATAAAGCAGGCCCAAAGGCCTGTACAACTGCTCTGACCACGGCACTGAACCAAGGCTGAAGAGAAAGGGATTAAAGAGTCCCTATGAGGAGTCTCGACCAATGGTTGCGGAATCTTGAACCCTTCTCTGGAACCTCTCCCTCCTTTTCTCGGTGGGCGTGCTGTAATGCGTTTGCCGAGAGGAGAATGGGGCGATGGTGATCTGTCCAAAATTTTGCCTTCAAGCTCTTTTTTGGCTGTTGTGCAATTGCACAGGAGAGCGCTGGCGCATTGGCAAGTGCTAGCAAGTCGGAAAGCGCTTGTGCCCAGGAGAGCGCCGGTGTGCACGAAAGTGCTGCCGGGAGAGCGCTGACGAACCGGAGAGTGCTGGTGTGTAGGCGAATGCTGGCGCGCAGGTAAGCGCAGAACCGTAGGTGAGCGCAGGCGAGTGCTGGCAAGCCGGAGAACGCTGGTGTGCAAGCGGGCGCAGGAGCACAGGTGAGCACTAGCGAGCTGGAGAGCGCTGACGAGTTGGAGAATGCTGGGACACAGGCAAGCCCTGTCACTGAGGAGAGCGGTTGCGAGCTAGAGAGCACTGACAAGTAGGAGAGCGCAGAAGCGCAGGAGAGCACTGTCGCGCTGGCAAACATAGATCACCTGGCCATCCGGCAAATGCTGGTGTTTTGAACAGCAAGAAGAAGCTGGAGAGCGCCAGGGCATTGGAGAGCTTTGAAGCGCAGGAGAGTGCTGGTGTGCTGGAGAGCGTTGAAGCGCAGGAGAGCGCTGGTGCGCTGGAGAGCATTGAAGCGCAGGAGAGCATTGAAGCATTGGAGAGCGTTGAAGCACTGGAAAGTGTTGGCATGCTGAAGTGCGCTGACGAGATGTTGGTGAGCGCTGGCGCGTTGGATAGCGCTGGTGCACTGATGAGCACTGGCGCGTTGGAGAGCGCTGGTGCCCAGCCGAAGGTCTGAAACGCCGAGAAGGAAGGCACTATCTCGAGAGCGAGGGATGTTTTGCAACATCACGTGACAGGAACGGTGAAGGCAGGTCAAGAACACGGATGTGCCCTTTGGAAGGGCAAACATCCACCGTGGGGGGATCGCTCCATAGAAGAATCCAAGACTGAAGTCAGAGGACTAGCGACAACGTCGTCAGGAGAAGGTCCAGGAATAGGTGAAGGTCAAGGGCCGGAAGAGGAGGCTCCTCTGTGGAGGAAAGCTGCGAAGACAAGGCTGAAGAGCCGAAGAGGTGCCTTTTCACCAATGGCAAAGGGAGACTTCTAAAGCAAAGTGGAGAGAGAGCTCTGCGAGATCACTGATGCACTCTGGGGGCCGGTGGATCAGCTCGCTGACCTTTAGAAGCAGCAGTCCTCTGCAGAGGGGTCTCTACGAGTGAACTCCTCCTCCGAGGAGAAACACTCGCACTAGAAAGAGACGAAAGACTTAGCTCCACCCTCGTAGGATGATCAGGAACGGGGGAAGAGCAGTTGGCAGCAACAGCTAAAGAGTCTGAAGAGATAGGGGCGTCGGCAGCAGCAGCAGAAGACGCCTCAGACACCACTACGTCGATGAATGACAGAGGATCCACCTCCGAAGTCGACAAAGGCTGCACACTAGCACCAAGGATGATGAGCTGAAGGTAGGGACTCCTTGGTGGGCAGACCCATAAGCCCCAAGGACTACCACACCTGAACGAAAGGAGAAAGACACATGGCCTCACCCAGGGGGAGAGGTGGGGCTGCTTCACAAGGGGGAAGCAACACCATCTCTCAAGGAACGGGGTTGACCATCAATTAAAGGACCTACGCTACTAGTCCATGGTCTCTCGGAAGAGGTCAATCCAGTAGGAGGTTTGGAGGAAGGTCGGGAAGCGGAAAAATAAGCCTTGGGTATTTTACCTTTCAAAGAAATATTCGAAGGAGAAATATTCCGCTTTGACTTCTTTTTCCGCCGGTGCCCAAACCTTTCCCACTGGGAGGCAGATCACTCCTGACACTCACTATACTTATTTTCGATTCCACACCGTTGACCTCTGCAGGCGGGACAAAGGGTGTGACGATCGGTGTTCACAGCCGACATGAAGGTACCGCAGGGCCGACCTTCAAGTCCAGGGCAGGTCCGCAGGGTTGGCAAAAGTCAACACAAGCGCACAAACTTCTTCCTCTATTAGCGTGCTTTTTTCCCATTCGTACGGGGTAACACGGTTGCCTTCTTTTAAAGGACTTTGGTTTGGCTTTGGAATGGACCATTGTCCCGACTGGCTGCCCTGCCTGACATCGCTAGACCCTAGTAGTGTATGTTTACAAAAAGCATTAATGGTAGATCAAAATATAACTTGGTGAGGATGAAGAATGGCAACGAGCGTTCACCATCCGAGCCAAAAAGCAAAGTGAGCTAAATCACAGGTGTGTGAGTAGGAGCGGTAGCAAGCTAACACCCCCTACCCCCACTAACTAGCAGAATGGGTAGTTAACCCTCGTTAAATTTTAATGGTTCGTCCTTTCAGCCTCACCGAAAGTAATACAGTACCCCTAATAAATAGCGTAGGTTTGTATTCCAGTTACGGAACAATATGTGGTTCATGTATTTGGATGAAAATCTAATTATCATATATTTACCAAAGTCCCTTCAGCCTCCACAGGAGAGCAAACACTCGGGGTTCCCAGCACAACAGAGAATAAGACCTGTGGCATAATTCCTGATGAGGCGAGGACTAATCCTGGGTACAATCATTCCCCCATAGAGCATACGCCTTCCACTACACCAGAGGCCATGATAAACATTCGGCACAAGGGGATGCCTGCGTATAGAAAGCGCGGAGGGAATGCAGATCTACATCCATCTTTGCCATTAAGAGGTTACAGTGCCCACCCTTCTCCAGCATACAAGAATTTCCAGTTTCCATTCCATTAACAATAACCAGCAGAAAAATGACAAATTCGTAGATAATTTGTATTTTTCCTAACTATACAAACCTTAGCTATTTAATAGGGGTATTACTTTCGGCGTAGCTGAAATGACGAGCCATTAATTTTTAACGAGGGTTTACTACCCACACCGCTAGTTAGCGGGGGTAGGGGAGGGTAGCTTGCTACCCCCCCCCCCTTCCTCTCACACACCTGTGCTTGAGCTCACTTTGCTTGGAGGTAGGACTTCAAGGGGGATAGGGCTGGCCGGCAGGTTTGATTAAATAGCTAAGGTTTGTATAGTTAGGAAAAATACAAATTATCTACAAATTTGTCATTTGTTCCGTAACTGGAATACAAACCACGCTATTTAATAGGGGTGACTCACCCATTAGGAAGGGTGGACGTCCCAGCCAGTCTGGCTTTTGGCTTTGCCCGGGGGCTCGTTATTTGAGTGTGTAAGCACCCAAGAAATAAGGAGTCCCTGCACCTCGCTAGAACCTTGCTACGCAAGGACTGCGGCCTACGCAAGCTGTGTGTGAAGGTATGAAGAAGTGTGACTCGTCCTAGGAAGTTGTCCTGAAGTTCTTTAGATGGAAATTTGTAGACTAGGACTCTCCCAATACCACCTCGTTAGGGTATGGGGACGTAACAGTATTAATCTTAATGCTAGGAACACAAGGGAGCATGGTTTACCTACAGTGGTTTGAGGTCAGCTATGCAGAGAACCCAGGATGCTGCTTTCCCAAGAAAGGGGATGATGAAGAAAAGAATAAGGGCCAGTCAAACCTTTTCATTCATGCAGACTAAAAATGGGTAACAATGCCCTCAACCTTATGCTACTTGACCAATAAGAAGCCTGAGGTTTTAAACCAGCAGTTGTGCAGCCACCACAGGGCCGATAGCGAACGTATCGAGTCTCCTGTGGGTCACGTCTTGCAGGTAGTGGGATGTGAATGTTGTTTGAAGTGTGAATGTTGTTTGACGTTTCCACACCCCAGCTTGAAGAACCTGCGTCACTGAAAAATTTCTTTTGAAGGCCAGGGACGTAGCTATGCCCCTGACATCATGTGCTCTAGGGCGACGTGATGGAGGAGGGTCTGGATTCAAGGCCAGGTCAATGACCCTACGAATCCATGCAGAGATGGTGTTCTTGGTGACCCTCCTCTTAGTCCTTCCAGTGCTGACGAATAGAGCTGGCACATGAGGATGGGCTGCAGCTGTTCTTTTAGGGTACAGCCTCAAGCTCCTTACTGGGCTTAGTAAGAGATGGTCTGGGTCATCTGTTACAGTACGGAGACTAGAAATCCGGAGGGAGTCGAATTGAGGATCTGCCACCACAGGATTCTGAGTCTTAGCAATAAACTCAGGGACTAAGCTGAACGTTACCTCCCCCCATCCCCTTCAATGGGCGATGTCATACGAGAGACCATGAAGTTCGCTGATTCGCATGGCCGAGGCCAAAGCTAGCAGGAATACCGTCTTCCAGGGTAGGTGGCGATCTGATGCCTGGCGTAATGGTTCATAGGGAGGTCTCTTGAGAGACCTGAGAACTCAAACCCCGTTCCATGGGGGAGGTCTCACTTCCGACTGAGAGCAGGTAAGTTCATAACTACGTATGAGTAGAGAAAGTTCTAGCGATGAAGAAATGTCCATTCCTTTCAGCCTAAAGGCTAGACTTAAGGCTGAGCGATAGCCTTTCACTGCCGAGACTGAAAGGCGCATTTCTTCCCGCAAATACACGAGGAACTTCGCTACTGTTGGAATAGTGGCATCGAGTGGAGAGATACCCCTTCCACGACACCAACCACAGAAGACCTTCCACTTTGCCTGGTAGACTGCTGCCGAAGACTTTTACAGGTGTCCAGACATCCTGACAGCAACTTGTTGCGGAAATCCTCTCTCAGAGAGGAGATGCTGGATAGTCTCCAGGCGTGAAGTCGCAGTGAACCTACGGCTTTGTGTTAGATGTTGGCATGTGGTTGTTTGAGTAGATTATGTCGTGGAGGGAGTTCTCTTGGTAGCTCCGTCAGGAGTTGCAGAAGGTCCGGAAACCATTCCTCGTGATGCCATAGCGGAGCTATGAGGGTCATTGAAAGATTGACCGATGTTCTGGTCTTGTTGAGTACCCTCCACATCAGACAGAACGGGGGAAAGGCGTAAACGTCGATGTTGTCCCACCGTTGTTGGAAAGCATCTTGCCAGAGAGCCTTGGGGTCTGGGACTGGGGAACAGTACAGCAGGATCCTGAAGTTCAGGGCCATTGCGAAAAGATCCACAGTCGGAGAACCCCACAAAGTCAGGACTTTGTTGGCTACTAGATGATCCAAAGACCACTCGGTACTCACTATCTGAGATGCTCTGCTCAGATTGTCGGCGAGCACATTCCTTTTGCCCGGAATGAAGCGTGCCGATAGTGGTATCTAGTAGACTTCGGCCCATCTCAGTATCTCTACTGCTAGATGGGATAGTTGCTGTGAAAAAGTACCTCCTTGTTTGTTGATGTAGGCCACTACTG
The DNA here is from genome assembly GCF_036898095.1 of Palaemon carinicauda. Taxonomy (NCBI): domain Eukaryota; kingdom Metazoa; phylum Arthropoda; class Malacostraca; order Decapoda; family Palaemonidae; genus Palaemon; species Palaemon carinicauda. The sequence goes on along the minus strand of NC_090749.1, from coordinate 96,190,138 downwards.
TGGTGTTGTCGCTCATCACCACCACAGAGTGACTTGCCAGGTACTGTTGGAACTGTTGAAGGGCCAGAAAGACGGCCTTCATCTCTAGGAGATTTATATGGAGGTACTTTTCTGGCTCTGACAAGAGGCCTGAGGTCGTGTGGTGCAGCACGTGGGCCCCGCCCCCTTTTTTTTGAAGCGTCAGAAAACAGCATCAAATCCGGGGGGAGGACGAGAAGATCCACTCCTTTTCGTAGGTTCTCGTCTGCCCCCCACCACTGGAGATCCGTCAGTTTCGCAGGTCCCATGGGGATCTGGATGTCCGGGGAATCGTACCCTTGATTCCACCGGGACTTGAGTCGCCATGGAGGGATCTCATCCTGAGGCGACCATTGGGAACTAGATGAGGCAGCGATGAAAGGTGACCGAGGAGACGTAACCACGATTGAGCTGGAAGTTCTTCTCGTCTGAGAAAAGGCCTTGCGACCTTCCTCAGCCTTGCTATCCTTTCATCTGATGGGAAGGCTTTGTGGAGATTGGTGTCTATAATCATGCCTAGGTATACCAGTCTTTGAGTGGGAAGCAGTAAGGACTTCTCGAGATTTACCATGATCCCCAGATCTTGGCAAAGTCTCAGAAGTTTGTCTCGGTGTTGAAGAAGGGATGACACCGAGTCTGCTAGGATTAACCAGTCGTCCAAATAACGGAGGAGACGGATGTCAATCCAGTGTTCCCAAGATGATATTAGGGTGAACACTCTGGTGAAAACTTGTGGTGCTCTAGAGAGACCGAAGTACAGCACCTTGAACTGGTACTTTCTGTTGTCTAGGCTGAATCTTAAGTACTTCCTTGAAGACGGATGGACTGGGATCTGGAAGTACGCTTCCTTTAGGTTCAGTGTGCACATGAAGTCTTGCGGTCTTACTGCTAGTCTGAACGTGTCCGCCGTCTCCATGCTGAACGGAGTTTGTTTGACAAACTTGTTCAGAGCTGAGAGGTCGATGACTGGTCTCCAGCCTCCAGACGCCTTCTTTACAAGAAAGAGTCAACTGAAGAAGCCTGGGGATTCGTCGAGGATCTCTTGGAGAGCGCCCTTCTTCAACAGGTCTGGACTTCTGCCCAAAGGGCTTGCCCCTTTGCCGATCCCATGGCAAGGGAGCTCAATGACACTGGATTCGTTGTCAGGGGAGGTAGAGATGTTATGAACGGGACGCGATATCCTAGACTGATCACGGCGATTGTCCAGGAATCGGCCCCGAGTTGCTTCCACCTGTTTGAGCAACTTTGTAGGCAACCCCCACTGGTGGACATGCAGGGGGACTGCCTATCCTAGCGTTTGTGGCCTCGGCTGCTACCTCTAGGATTCTTACCTCCCCTGGAGGACTTTTTGTCTTTTCTTCCTTTGACAGGAAAGGGCTTAGACACCACGGTCTTCGCTGCTGTCGTCGTTTTAGCGGTCTTGACTGGACGGGACTGCTGTGGTGCTGGAGGCTTATAGGGCTTAGATGTTAAAGCCCTATGAAGGAGGGAGTCTACATGAGATTTCCTCCACCTCTCAGTGGCCTGTTCCACATCCTTAGGCTCAAACAAGATGGATCCCTCTAGAGAGGAATGTCTGAGCCTATTGATCTCGGTGCTAGGGACCTTCTGATGGAGTCTCTCAGCTACTGCATCCCGACTTTTCAGAATGGTATTTTCCCACAAGTTCGAGACTTGGTGGGCCAGAAACTCGATCGTGCAAGTACCTGAGAGAAGAAAGGTCTCCATAGCTTTCCTGCTACGTTCTTTGGAGAAATCCTCAGAACGTATCTGGATACTTAAGGTCCCAAACCAGATGTCGAGCCACGAAGTGGCTTGCATAGCACACTTTGCAACTTTCTCCTAGTTAAGGATCTTGGTTGCCGAGAATGAGACCTGCCGGTTGGAAAGTCTCTCAAGAGGGACTCCCCTGGTAAGCTCTTCCAGCGAGTGGTGAAGAGGAAGAGCTAAACAAGGCTCCTTAAGGATCTCGAAGTACCTCCTCTGCCGTACGCAAGGAGGTGGCAGGAGCTTGTTGGTGGCACTGGAACGGTTGGAGGAGGACATCTGGGAGAGCTGTAGAGAGATCTTGTCCCTGGTACTCTTAACCCCCACAAACAAGGGCAGTGCTGCACTGGTCTTGGAGGGTTTCTGAGTACCAAAGACACGGTCCAAGACCGTGTCCTTGCCCTCTCGAGGAGGGATCTCTTGGTCGGAAAACCCGTTGAGAGCCCTCATTATAGTCAGAACTTGCCAAAAACGCACGTTCTGACTCTTACTGGTCTCCTCCTGATGTAGGACTTGCAGCGAAGTCTCCTGTCCCCAAAGGCTCTTCTTGGGGAGAGTCGCGGACGTTCTCCGAGTGGCTAGCTGGCTCCATCCTAGTCCTAGTAGAGGACTTTGGTAATGTTTTGGAGTCCTCAGATTCCTTCCTGGGAAGGATGTAGGACTCCAACATTGACGAGGATGGCATGTTCCTTTCAGTCCCCCCGTGAGAAGACATCTCGACGCGAGGAGAGGTTTCCCTCATTGATGCGATGGGGGAAAGTCTCTCCTTGCGTGATTCCCCTAAGGATGGGAAATCTTCGTCCGAAAGGGAAGGAGAAACAGTCTGGGGGAAAGAAGGAACCTGCCTCGAAGGCTTACGTGGAGTCAGTTTTGCCCTTGGAGAAGTTACCACGTCTGGAACTCCTCTTTTTCTCTTCAAAGGGGTAGAACCGGCCAAGGATCTGTGCCCCAATTCAGAGAAGACAGGCTTGAATGCCTGTGTTACGGCTCTGATCAGTGCACCGAACCAGGGCTGTTGGCTGACAGACGCGCTGTCAGACATACCCCTTGAAGGGACAAGAATTGAAGGATCCCTGGGAGGAGTTCTCATCATTGGTGGGTTCGCCTGAAAAGGCTTAGGGATCCTGGACCCCTCTAGATGTTTCCCTTCTCCCACAATGCGCGCTGGTATGCGCTTGCGGGGAGGGGAATGAGGCGATGGTGACCTTGCCGTTCATAGTTCAGCAGTCTCGCTCGCGGGAGGATATTGACGCTCGCGCGAGGGAGAATATCTGGAATCGCGCGCGGGAGACTGCGGGCGTGCGCGTGGGTGTGCGGGAGACTGATGGCGCACAGGAGCGCGTGCGAGAGACTGTGGCCGCACAGGAGCGCGTGCGGGAGACTGTGGCCGCACAGGAGCGCGTGCGGGAGACTGTGGGCGCACAGGAGCGCATGCGGGACACTGTTGGCGCGCGCGCGGACGCGCAGGATCAAGGCGTTGAGTGCGCGGGCATGCGGGCGAGAGTTCGGGCGTGCCTGTACCAGTCGTAGGGCGCGCGCGCAGGAGAAAGACCCCTAGCGCGCGGGCGTGCAGTTAAAGCCTGTGCTGCTCGTGGGCGCGAATCCGTAGGAGAGGATGGGCGAGTGCGCGTATCCTCGTGGATGCATGCGGGCGATGGCGATGGCGAGAGCTGGAACGTGGGAGAAGTCACTCTAGTTGACTTCCCAGTAGCGCCCAGATCAGTAGATTGTGGGTGCGCAGGAGAAATAACTACTAGGCGTGAGCGCTAGCACGCTGGCGAGTGGGAGAGCGCTGGCGCGCAGGTGAGGGTTGGCACGCAGCTGGGCGTGGGTGCGTATGCTTAGGCTCAGGCAAGGCCTGGCGCACAGGAGAACGTGGGCGTGTAGAAGAGCTGGGCTCCTGTTGGTACGTATGTGCATGTTGGCGCATACACCCTTGATGCCCTGTGTTAGGGTTTGTTGACGGGGCCTGACGAGCTACTACAGCGCGTTCGTCAGGTTTCGTTGGCGAATAGCGCGTATCTGGTTGGCGCGCCTTAGCGTGCTTAGATGAAACCTTGTTAGGTTTATATAAGAACGGTGACGGCAGGTCGGCAGGTCGGCAGGTCTGTCGGGTGGAAGATCGACGTGTCCTTTAAAAGGACGACCTTCCACCGAAGGAGATCGCAAACAATCTGAAGAAAGGTCCAGGACCAATGCAGGAACAGTGATCGGTGATCGATGTCGAGGCTCCTCTGCGTGGGACTGCATCGAAGATGTTGAACCGAAGAGGCACCTCCTCACCGCAGGTGAAGGAAGGCCTCTCTGGCGAAGAGGAAGGCGAGCCTTGCAACGAATGCGCCCTCTGAGGGCCGTAGGGTCAGCGAGCTGACCTTCTGCAGTCCTCCGAAGAGGAGTCTCTGTAAGTGAACTCCCCCGAGGGGAAGAAACACTAACAGGAGAGACAGTTGGACTTAGTTTCTCCCTCGTTGGTTGAACAGGAACGGGAGAATCTAAGCCGTCACTACTGCAGGGTTTGAAGAGGCAGAGGTGATGGGTGATACCGCATTGGATACCTCTGACACCACAACGTCGACAAGAGACAGAGGATCAACCTCTGTCGGTGACGGGGATTGCTTGACAGCGGCACCCAATCGGATATGGTCAAGTAAAACCTCCTTGGAGGGCGAACCCTCAAGCCCCAAGGAGGACCAAAGCTGAAAAAGAGGGATTAGTGACATATCCTCCCCCGGGGGGAGAGGTGGAGCTGCTTCGCTAGGGGAACCAACGTCATCTCTCGAGCCCCGAGTTTGGTAAACAGTACATCGGTCTACGCTACCACTCGACGGTCTCAACGGAAGAAGAGGCCTTGGGTTTTTCTCCTTCCAAAGAAACCTTCGAAGGAGAAATATCCCGTTTGGACTTCTTCCGTCGTTGTGAAAACCTCTCCCACTGGGAGGTAGACCACTCCCTACACTCACTACACCTGTTATTGCTATCACACCATTGGCCCCTACAGGAAGGGCAAAGGGCATGAGGATCGGTCTCGACCGCCGACATGAATGTTCCACAGGGGCGGACGGGAAACCCAGGGCAGGTGCGCATATTTGCAGAGACCAACTTCACACACAAAACTAGAAAAGAAAAAGCAAAAAAACCATTAAATAGCTGCCAAATGATGGCGAGGATGAAAGCGGACACGTCCGACTACCATCCGAGCCGAGAGTAAAGTGAGCTCAAGCACAGGTGTGAGAGGGGGGGGATAGCAAGCTACCCTCCCCTACCCCCGCTAACTAGCGGTGTGGGTAGTAAACCCTCGTTAAAAATTAATGGCTCGTCATTTCAGCCACGCCGAAAGTAATACCCCTATTAAATAGCGTGGTTTGTATTCCAGTTACGGAACAAATAGGCGTTAAGCAAAGAATCTACACCTTGAAAAGCCTTGATTACATATGTGTCAACAGCACAACAGTCAAAGCAAGATTGAATAAAAAACTGACTGTGAGGGGAGGCGGGGACTTTACTCCTCCCTCACCTGAACGGTAATGCTCGTTATCCATTTTCAACAACCAATTCCAGCTGAAGACGAAGTAATCTCCCTAATTAAATGACGAGGGATTATAGGCTATCTCGCATAAGAACAATTGTGTGTACTGAACTGCGGGCAAAGTCAAAGTGGGAGTTGCTCCATCCAACAGTAACTTATAGCTTGATAATGTTTAAGGCGTTATTGCTTACCGAATCATATTCCTATTAATTGACGACGGTTTGAATTTGTGTGGGAACAAATAAGAAGGTATATTCATAACTTGAAAAATCCAGTTTTCTGACTTATCATCTTCACAATCATTCAATAATAAAAAAAATTCACCAGGAACTCATCTTATAATCTCCAGAGCCTTTGCATAAGGATGGACAGGAACTCCCTCATGCATAGAACACCACTTAACCTAACCTAAAACCTGTCCTTAGTTCCTTACCTAACAGGGGGCTAGTGACCATTGCAAACCCCCTTTCACAACCAAACTCTTAGCGATAGGATCGACAATAAGAGTTACGGGGGCATGGCCGTCATCATACATGCAACCCTATTCTTCAAAAGGATTATTGAAATTGTGCCGATTTGTCGGGGTGTATGTATGATAGCAGCCACTTGCATGCATTATTATGTCTAACTTAGAATACGGCAGTGTGAGGGGGGTCACAGGGGAACGATAGCCCCCTTTGTTAGGTAAGTAGGTAAGGACACAGCTTGTAGGTTAGGTTAGGTGGAAAAGTTTGGGTTAGTTGATGAACATCTTTAATGAACGTGCGAGGGACTGGCCGCTGATATACAAAGGCTCTGATTTGTCTAATGGTCTACTGGGAAGTTCAGGGCTCCGAGTATATTCATAGTAAACTATTACCATATTCATGAATTGGCTGAGCCTACAAGGCATACTAAGGTTCCAGCAACATATATCGGATTTACACTTATAATTTTAAATAATAATAATCTTAAATAATAATACAAGTGTTCCTTGCTGGGGAGAGTACATCAGTACACGTATATCAAGTTAAAGTCTGAAAAAAAAAGCCACAAGCAGAACTTACTTGAATTTGTCACCAAATATTTGTCTTGCAACAGATAAAACACCAAAATTATATGTGAATTGCAGCAACTAGGTTCGACTCAAATTCTGATAAAAATAAAAGTCTAACCAATGTTAGACTGGGGTGTCTAACATAAACCAACTATTGTTGTTGACAGTTGGTTTTTGTCGTGGACAGATTTGCCAGAACATCAGCAGAGGACAAAAATAAACATTCGGATGCGTTTGGTTTTACCATATTTCTACTTTCCTTACTATTTCAGATTATATTTATTTATATGAACATAATAATGCATTTAATTTCTATTTTTACTGTTTATTAATTATCATAATTATAATTTTATAGCCAAAATAATTATTTAATTCTCTTAATATTTAAAAGTTCAACATAATAGTAACTAATTTTATATGAAACGTCTCTAATAGTGATAAAATGAGATTTGCGTTTTCATCGGAAACGACAAATGTCAACAAACCTTTGGATGCGTTTGGTTTTACCAAATTTCTACTTTCCGTGCTTATTTCATAATATATTTGTTTATTTTGACGTAATAATATATTCTATATCTATACTAATTTTTATTAATGATTAAATTCAAAATTTTACAACCAAAATATGTATTCTGTATTCATAATAAGTAAATGTTCAACAGTATAGTAACCTATTTGATAAGAAACGTCTCTGTTAGTGATAAAATGAGATTTGCGTTTTCATCGGCATCCCCAAATGTCAACAAACCTTTGGATGCGTTTGGTATTACTATGTTTTTATCCATTTACTAAATATAAATCTGTTTATGTGAATAATATAATTTACGAAACTTCTAAATATATTTCAAAAAGTTATAGATTTATAATTTTAAAGTCGAAATCGCTTTTTATTTTCGTATAACTTAGTTAATAGTAAATTCTCACTAGTAAAATAAATATTTTATATTAAACATCCATTTTAGCTTTAAAGTGAGTTAGCAGATAATACTTAAATACTTAAACCTAACAAGATCTGGCAACGTGAATAATGTGAAAATTTACACTTTATTATTATTATTATTATTATTATTATGATGATGATGATGATGATGATGATGATGATTATCATTACTATAAGCTAATTTATATAACTAAGCTTTTAGAAAAAGAGCAGAGAATCATTTGCAATTAAATGTAGGAATCTATTTGCCATTTTGCCGTCTTAGAGACTTTAAGAGATGAAGAACAAATCAATGAAGAACGGTGTGATATTAAGAACATATATCAGTCAGTTGATAGTGAAGTCTAGGGACACGCAGTTACAGGTAAAAAGCCATGGACATCAAATGTTACTTGGGGTACTATTAAAAGGAGACAATGACAGAAATTGCTTGCTGAATGTTTTCGAGGAAGTAAAGAAAACTACAAGGTAGAACATGCGAAGTATTCCAGTATTGATAGCGAGGTCAAAAGAAAACCCAGGAATGACTCAAGATAATATTCAGACAGGAAAGCATATGAGGTTGACAAAGCTATGAATTCAGGAACTGGCTATGATGTAAGAATTGCTCATAGAATTATTAATGAAATCTCTAATGGGGAAAAGAAGAAAAGGCATATACCCATCAAAAAGAGAGATGGGGCTGTTACAGCAACAGAAGATGAAAGACAATGTTGGATGGAATATTTTAGTGAGGTTATGAATAGGAGATATACATACATACATATACCAAGGCACTTCCCCTAATTTAGTGGGATAGCTGACATCAAACAAATAAAATAAAAAAGGAGGGGGACCTCTCCTCTCTACGTTCCTCCCAGCCTGAAAAGGGACTCAACCGAGTTCGGCTGGTACTGCAAGGGTGCCATAGCCCACCCTCCCCCGTTATCCACAACAGATGAAGCTTCATAATGGTGAATCCCTTACTGCTGCTACCTCCGCGGTCATCCAAGGCACCAGAGGAAGCAGCAGGGCCTACCAGAACTTCGTCACAATCGCTCGCCATTCATTCCTATTTCTAGCACGCTCTCTTGCCTCTCTCACATCTATCCTCCTATCACCCAGAGCATCCTTCACTCCATCCATCCACCCAAACCATGGCCTTCTTGTACTTCTCCCATCAACTCTTGCATTCATCACCTTCCTTAGCAGACAGCCATTTTCCATTCTCTCAACATGGCCAAACCACCTCAACACATTCATATCCACTCTAGCTGCTAACTCATTTCTTACACCCGTTCTCACCCTCACTACTTCGTTCCTAACACAATCTACTCGGGATACACCAGCCATACTCCTTAGACACTTCATCTCAAACATTCAATTTCTGTCTCTCCGTCACTTTCATTCCCCACAACTACGATCCATACATCACAGTTGGTACAATCACTTTTTCATACAGAACTCTCTTTACATTCATGCACAACCCTCTATTTTTTACTACTCCCTTAACTTCCCCCAACACTTTGCATCCTTCATTCACTCTCTGACATACATCTGCTTCCACTCCACCATTTGCTGCAACAACAGACCCCAAGTACTTAAAATGATCCTCCTCCTCAGGTAACTCTCCATCAATATGATATTCAACCTCGCACCACCTTCCCTTCTCGTACATCTCATAACCTTACTCTTACCCACATTAACTCTCAACTTCCTTCTCTCACACACCCTTCTAATTTCTGTCACAAATCGGCCGAGCTCCTCTTCCGCGTCTGCAACCAGTACAGTGTCATCCACAAACAACTGATTTACCTCCCATTCATGGTCATTTTCGTCTACCAATTTCAATCCTCGTCCAAGCCCTCGAGCATTCACCTCTCTCACCACTCCATCAACATACAAGTTAAACAACCACGGTGACATCACACATCCCTGTCTCAGCCCCACTCTCACCGCAAACCAATCGCTCACTTCATTTCCTATCCTAACACATGCTTTACTACCTTTGTAGAAACTTTTCACTGCTTGCAACAACATTCCACCAACTCCATATAACTTCATCACATTCCACATTGCTTCCCTATCAACTCTATCATACGCTTTCTCCAGATCCATAAACACAACATACATCTCCTTACCTTTGGCTAAATATTTCTCGCATATCTGCTTAACTGTAAAAATCTGATTCATACAACCCCTACCTCTACTAAAACCACCCTGTACTTCTAAGATTGCATTCTCTGTTTTATCCTTAATCCCATTAATCAGTACTCTACCATACACTTTTCTAACTACACTCAACAAACTAATACCTCTTGAATTACCCCTTGAATAAGAAGTACATGTAGTAAACAACAAATAAACAATAAAGAGTTATGTCAGCCTCCTCAGTATAAAGAAGTTAGCCTTTCTCATTAAGCTGTAGGTAATTAAATGGCTCTCTATACAACAGCGACCTTATATACTTATAAACACTGAGTCAATAACTTTGGAGTGAGATCTCCACATTTCTTCTTATTTGTCTGCATCTTTTCCCACCTTTATGTGGGGTCGATGTTTCTGGCCAGCGATCTCCATACACCAAATTAAAAATTGTAAGATCATCCCACTGAAAATTATATTAAAAGCATTAATTAAAAAAGTTTCAAATTTACCTTTGTTTGAAATATAAAGCTTCCTGAAGATGAGCATCCGGTTAATTTTGTAACTGTATGTTGGAACAGTCGATGTCTCACAGGATTGTAGATACAGGAGAGGGGGTTCCCAGCCCCCTCGTCCCATCCCTTTTAGTCGCCTCTTACGACACGCAGGGAGAACGTTGGCGCTATTCTCATTGTTTTTATGGCCCCAAGGCCACAGGGGGCAGCAGTAGGGGATTCAGCATTATGAAGCTTCATCTGTGGTGGATAACGGGGGAGGGTGGGCTGTGGCACCCTAGCAGTACCAGCTGAACTCGGTTGAGTCCCTTGTCAGGCTGGGAGGAACGTAGAGAGTAGAGGAACCCTTTTTGTTTTTGTTTCATTTGTTGATGTCGGCTACCCCCCAAAATTGGTGCAAGTACCTTGGTATATGTATGTATGATGTTGGAACAGATTTTCCAGTTTAGGAATCACGTCTGATGAAGATTAGCTGGAAGAGAAGCAATGGGATACATGTAGTAACAAGGCAGGGAACTTGTGAGTTTGGCTGAGACGTGATACGGTAATGATGATACAAAGGAACAAGGTAATTACTTTAGAGGAAATGAGGAAATTCAAAACCACAGAAAATCTACACAAACTGTCCAGCGGTAAAATACACTTGGCTTGTATCAGTGTATTATCATTATTATTACTAGCTAAGCTACAACCCTAGTTGGAAAAGCAAGATGCTATAAGCCCAAAGGCTTCAACAGGGAAAAATAGCCCTGTGAGGGAAGGAAATAAGGAAATAAACGATATAAGAAGTAATGAACAATTAAAACATTTTAAAAACAATAACAACATTAAAAAAGGTGTTTCATATAAAAACTTTAAAAAGACATGTCAGCCTGTTCAACATAAAAATATTTGCTGTAAGTTTGAACTTTTAAAGTTCTACCCATTCAACTACCCGATTAGGAAGATCATTCCACAACTTGGTCACAGGTGGAATAATATTGGTCAGCATTTTCAAATTTGTAGTAATTTCAAAACAGGTTTAATTACCCAAAGTAACATAGTTTTAGATCAGAAATATAATGAATGTTCACTTTCAATAGCTTCATACAGTTCACTTTGCTAAGTCAACCTTTCTTAAAAGTTTGGGAGTCAAAGATTGTAAGAGTAAGAAGACAAATCACTTCCTGATTATTTAGTTAAAAACTACTGTACAGTTCAAATCATTGCAGTATACCAATGAAATTTACAGAAACCCTTTTACTCATCATAGGTACAGACTTCAGCATAATATTTTCTAAATATTAAGCAAAAATAACAGAAAAATTTTAAGTTTTTAAATTATTTTCATTGGGCATACAATCCTGCTTGACCTCGTCAGAGATTAACGAGTCATTAGGTAAAAAGTGAAAAATTGTCTTTTTTCACAATCTAGCTTTAACTAGATGACGTTACTTATATAAACAAAACCCAAATTACTTAAATTTCTTGAGTAAACTGTGTCAACAAATCACCTAAATTGTTTCCCAACGTGGAGTAAAGAATCACCGTGTCTCCTACATTTTTACAAAGGAATCATATTGATATCTAACTTTCACCGATTTGCCCCTGGAGTTCAGAGCTCCATGGCTTATGTTCTTCTTTTTTGAATACACGTTTGTTAACTGCCAATGTTTAAGATTTGAAAATGAATACCTATAATTCTAATTACTCTCTTTATTGAGATCTGTGCAGACAATAATACTGGAGATGTAAAAATAAAATCTAATGGAAGTGTTAAAAGGAACTAAAGTGTAAATGAAATGCGGGAATTGTTATAGAAATAATTTATTCAATTATAAAATACAAGTTAAAAATACGATATCTCAAATTCCCAATTATTTGTTATAAGTAAAGAATATTACAACATATACTTAAATTACATACAAATAAGTAGCAGAAAAAATTAGAAAAAAATATTCAGTTAATTTTAGACACAAAAACATTCCCTCTTTTTTAAGAGTCCAACTGACAAAAATATTAATTTAGGAAAATCTTCAAAGTAAGGTAACGTTTTGTACTGCGGAAGTCTGAACTTTCCCTCGGAATTCAAATCGAAAAGGAACCTTTCTATCAGCAAGGACACCATCAGGTAAGAAAACTAGAGCCAAAGTTTGACACATTATAAATACACAAGAGGAGGATGCAAGATAACTCTCAGCATGTTTTACAGCACTAACTTAGTCAGAGTCTGTGCCAAGATTGTCAGAAAGCCAATGAAAGATGGTTGGGTTGGCTGGACAGATAATTGATTAGTTTGAAAGGTATGAAATGGTGATCAAGAGTGGAGTCATACTGAAGAAATACACAAGACAATAATTGCATCCAATAAACTAACCTTATCACTCGATCCACATAACAATGTTAAAAAAAGTGGGAACAGAGATACAACCCCAAAAGGGGCTCTAAGCAGCAAAGAGAGATACACATATTTGTTCTACTGATATCCTGCCCTAGCACTATATTCTCCCATTCAAGTTTGTCTCTTCACTGATACATTAACCTAATAGTCTTTCTTTAATTTACATGTGAATTTGAGATACGAATGTAAGGGGGGGGATGAAAAAGATGGTTAGATTTCTGAAGAAACTGCATGTATGACAGGAGAGAATCCTCAAAGTAAACCATGAGGTTTTTCTTGGAGGCCATCCGCAAGGAAGTGGACATTTTTGCATGCTGTAAGCACATGACCAATGAATTGGCCAGTTCCGCAAGAGGCAGAGGAGGAAAGCTTTTTAGATTTATGAAAGAAAAGGGTGAACAATTGCTGCATCTATCTTTTTTAGTGAAGTCATTCAGGTAAAGAACAGAGGATTTATGTGCCTTTTGTAACAGCAAAAAGGCTTTTCATAAGTGTGAAATAGGGAGAGATATTAAAAATTTGCAAGTCTATGAGTAGATAGGAAAGATAAAAGATAAAATGAAAACTTAGGTCAAGAAATCAAAATGCAGCAGTAAAACTTGAAAAACAGAAGAGTGAATGAGCAGACGACACTCCACTGGTTGCTGACTCCCAAGAAAAGTTTCAAAGATTGCTACTGGGTGATGTGCATTGGAACTTAGCATGTGGAGCCTTAGAGCCTGGAAATCATGTGCGTGATGATTGCATTCAGAGACGATTGCGAGCGTAGACCATCGCATGCATAAAATTCTTGAGCATGGTGATAATCCTGTTCGTAGCATTCTTGTGCGAGTGATGTTTATGAGTTTGTAGCGTCTTGTGCGTTTGAAGTTGGCGATGATTATGAACTTATATAAATTCTAGATCATGGTACCAGTCGCGTTCGTCGGAACGATTGTGTGGAGAAGGGACACGAGGTGATCGTGATCACATTTGTGGCCTTCAAACTCGTAGATCGTTGTCTTGTGAAACGTGGTCTTGAGTTGATTGTAGCGCTTCTGTAAGAGGAAGATTGTTTCATGGAGACCGGTATCAACAAGCAACCTTGTTCACGTGTACGACAGGGGAAGGTGTTAATTGCTTGTGAAAACCAGAAAACTGATCTATAATCAATCATCTCTGGAGAACTCCTCAGGGCAGCTCATGTTCGTAAAGATAAGGTCACCAAAGCATCTTGGAGCATCCCTGGCAGGAGCGGAATTAGAGCAAGGCACTACCATCTTGACCAAGAAAAATTGTGATTCATCTCTTAGGAGATTTAGCACTAGTAGCAGGGGTATATACCCTTGTACCTCAATGCCTTCCCGATGGAAGGGATTTGGTATAGACTAAGATGGAGGAGAGTCTGGCTCACCAGTCATCCCATGCCTCAAGACTTCTTCCTCGGCAGTGCCACACCAGATGATATGGTTGTTGTCTCCGGAACTCTTCAATGGGGAGCAGCAATAGCCGAGAGTATTGACATCACAGGTGTGCACTGCTTCTATCTCTCCCGAGAGAGAGAGAGAGAGAGAGAGAGAGAGAGAGAGAGAGAGAGAGAGAGAGAGAGAGAGAGAGAGAGAGAGAGATATCATGACTCCTATCGATCGGCCTTCCTAGCCCTCTATGAAGATGAAAGAAGGAAGAACTTGAAGTTCATCTTCTGAGGAGTTGTGTAGATGGATGATAACACTATCGTAGGGTAGAGCACAACAGCCAGGTGAAATGTCCTTATCGCTTTCAGGGATTGGCAGTAGCGGTCTGCCAAGGGAGCACCAGTGATGTAGAAGGGAAACCTTCCTTAGGCTCTCATCGGCTACACACACAAGGAATAGAACAGCAACAGACACGCCGCCCAATAGGAATAAGTGCATTTGATAAAGACAGGTAGCACAGAAACTGTAACACAATTACGCTATCTGGTGGGTAGATGGGGCCTACTTACCAGCTACTACTACTACCACTACCTGAAGTCATAATTGCACTCATGGTCAAAGGTTTGTATGATGTGTACGAACGAACTAATAATATAGGTTAAATTACAAAGCAATTTCTGCATAATAATACATCAATTGAGTTAAATTTCACTTAGTACCAAGATCATTACAAAAAGAGGCACTACAGTAACCATGTCCCTCCTCCAGCACATACAGCAAAAGAGATCTGCAGACAAATGCACATAAAACACTTTTATTTTCTGTTGTCCAAGTATTTCCTTTGATTATTTAATTTCCACAAATACTGTTCAGGTTTCTAACTATCAAATGTTCTTATGCAACAAAGGATGTGAATAAGTAGTGAGTCAAGAGGTACAGTACGAGGCGGTATATAACTAGCTAACAAGAGATGACTCATCAGAGTGCAACATCACAAGCAGCTGAACATCACCAAGGAAACACAGATGATTTCTTTCAATCGGGCATGATTTTCTTACTTGATCAAAATTCCATTCAACTTCTTTGAAAATGTCCTCTTAAGAATCATTTGCAAAGGAATATCTCAATTCCAGTTGAATAAACTAATAAGAGAAAGTACTAGAGTCTAGCTAGCATGGAAATTGAATCTCTTTGTAACAGCCTTCTCCTCTTTGCGAAAGAAACGGCTTCCCAAATCCTTACACCTTTTTTCCGGCACAATTCTTCAAATGACTTACTAGACAAAACTTCCTGGAAAATGCTTTGGTACAGCCACTACACTTGAATGGCTTCTCCCCAGAGTGAATTCTAAAATGTCTTGTGAGATCATTTTTTTGAGAAAATTCTTTGCCACACTCGGGACATCCGTATAGCTTTCCTGTGAAAAACTCCCGAGAGGAACATGCCATTTCGTATAATGCTTTGTCACTGACACTGCCCTTGATTGGCTTCTCGCTGGTGTGAACTCTATGATGATTTGTGAGATGTTCTCGCTCAGAAAATGCTTTGTCACAGATGCTGCACTTGAAGGGCTTCTCCACAGTGTGGATTCTAAAATGTCTTGTCAGATGACTTCTCACAGAAAATGCTTTGTCACAGATATTGCACTTGAATGGCTTTGCCCCAGTGTGAGTTCTATAATGGCTTGTAAGATGACCTGTCTCAGAAAATGCTTTGTCACAGACACTGCACTTGAATGGCTTCGCCCCAGTGTGAGTTCTAAAATGTCTCGTGAGAGCACAACTCTGAGAAAATGCTTTGTCGCAGACGCTGCACTTGAATGGTTTTTCCCCCGTGTGAATTCTATAATGGCATGTGAGATTACTTCTATCAGCAAACGCTTTGTCGCAGATAGTGCACTTAAACGGCTTATTCTTAGTGTGAGTTTCATTATGCGCTTTAAGATTAACTTCGTTAGAAAATATTTTGTCACATTCTTCGCATCTGAACTGGCCTTCAGTGTGACTTAGCATGTGAACGTGCGGTTTAACTACTCCGCTAAATTGTTTTTCGTAATTCCAACCCATATACGACTTTTCTCTCATAACAACGTCAGTTTGAGTTTTGGAATCACTTTCTTGATACAGAGGTTTTTCACAGCCACTGTTTTCGATCTGCCCCTCCCTATTCTGTAAAGATTCTTCTCCCCTGCCGTTTTCTTCGTCATCATTCCTATTGGATCCCAGCTGTATGCCACATTCCTCTTTCTCACCTGTCTTTACATTCTTCTCCTCCTCTTTATTGACTTCCCTTTCACCGATTTGTAAACCCTCCTCATTCACTGATGCATCGTTGTCAAAAGGATATTTCACGTCACCTTTACCTGGCTCAAATACTTTTGGCTCTACTTTGATTAATACTTCTGGCTCTGCTATGAATTCCATGCCTGACTCCATGAAATGAGAGCCATCATTAAAATGTCCAACACTGTCAACAAAATCATCCTTTTCTAACTTGACGGCAGTGTGTGAAAACGAATCTTCCATTTTGCTTTTTGTTGGAAATTCTAATGATTCAGAGTTTCTCATCATCTCCCTATCACAAGTTGACATCTTTAATGTTATCTTCAACAGCCAAAAAATGTAAAATTAATGCTAAACTTCCTATTCTTTACATTAAAGTCCTACAACATGAACCAACACAAACCCTTCTTCCCTTTTCCCAGTCCTGTATCTCTTGCAGATATCTTCAGTAGTTTGCACAATTTTGCCACTTGAGGTGGGCAATTATTTCCTTTGGGATGAGAAATCTGAAAGAATAGAGAACTACTATCAGTGGAGATGTAAAAGATAAAAACAGAGTTTTCTGTAATAAAATGACAACTTTTTAAACTAAAATAACAAATTTTAAAAGTAATAAGGAATTTTCAAACTAAAATTAGTATTAATAATACTTACCTGATAATTTAGCTAGCCCTGAATCCCAATAACCCCTAAATTATTTACTAGACTGGCAACAGTGATACATCCTATTCTGTACCTCAGATAGTAACACTAACGGCTGGAACGAGAGTTAACTCAACACTCTTGTCAGTTGTGTAACTCCAGGGGATGGAAGGATAGGACTAGCTAAATTATCCAGATATCATTAATATCTATTTTAGTTTGAAAATTCCATATTAATAAATATTATCTTAGGATAATTTATCAAGCCTGATTACCCACATTAACAAGGATTAGGGAAATGGTGAAATTTCCCCGTTTTGAGCGGAATGGGAGGATAAGCATGAAGCGAGAACACCCCAAACTTAAACCTGAACAGTTCTTACCTGATGCAGCGGACTGCACCAGAGAAGGCCAAGTAAGAACTGAAGGTCAATCCAGAGGGAGGTCATCAGAAATCAATTGATGTGAGCAGGTCAAGTTCCAGTCCAACATCCTCTTTGAGGAGGACAATGAAAAGTGCACCTGACTAGAGGGTCGCCCCAACATCAAAAAGGAAAGGGACAAGGAGAAATGGACCAGTTAAGATAAACCCTTTGATAAGACAGAACGGAAAGCATACGGATCGCCCCTGGCGACCGAACAAGCTTGTCTATCGCTTAACCCTCTCTCCATGAGCCAGAAAGACACCTCAAAAAAAGCGTCACAAAAAACATGGTGACAAAAACCAGAGCCAACACTGTTCTTGCAAGACATGAGAGTCTAATCTAATCTGTTTAGTCAGGGAAGAAAGATAGGAAGAGAAGATTATCATTACTATAATTAAAAGGACAGAAAGAGAACTTCCCTAAAAAGATACCAAATGCCATTACTGTACTTAATTCTTGAGCCTTTCGCCAAAAGGAAGGGTAACGTATGCAAAGTCTCGATCCTGAAGAGAGAAAATTAGAGAGACTTCTATTTCTTGCCAGTAGAACCCACACTCTCCTGTGACCCTGTCAGACAGGAAGGGAGGGGAACTGAAGGCCAGACAACTGGACTGAATATTGGTCAATTCTAGAAAACTGACATCAAGAACATAAATCATACTTATATCAAGGCACTTCCCCCAATTTTGGGGGGTAGCCAACATCAAACAAATGAAAAAAAAAATGGGGACCTCTACTCTCTACGTTCCTCCCAGCCTGACAAGGGACTCAACCGAGTTCGGCTGGTACTGCTAGGGGTGCCACAGCCCACCCTCCCCCGTTATCCACCACAGATGAAGCTTCATAATGCTGAATCCCCTACTGCTGATACCTCCACGGCCATCTAAGGCACCAGAGGAAGCAGCAGGGCCTACCGGAACTGCATCACAATCGCTCGCCATTCATTCCTATTTCTAGCACGCTCTCTTGCCTCTCTCACATCTATCTCCTATCACCCAGAATATCCTTCGTTCCATCCATCCACCCAAACCTTGGCCTTCCTCCTGTACTTCTCCCATCAACTCTTACATTCATCACCTTCCTTAGCAGACAGCCATTTTCCATTCTCTCAACATGGCCAAACCACCTCAACACATTCATATCCACTCTAGCTGCTAACTCATTTCTTACACCCGTTCTCACCCTCACCACTTTGTTCCTAACCCCATCTACTCGAGATACACCAGCCATACTCCTTAGACACTTTATCTCAAACACATTCAATTTCTGTCTCTCCGTCACTTTCATTCCCCACAACTCCGATCCATACATCACAGTTGGTACAATCACTTTTTCATACAGAACTCTCTTTATATTCATGCCCAACCCTCTATTTTTTACTACTCCCTTAACTGCCCCCAACACTTTACATCCTTCATTCACTCTCTGACGTACATCTGCTTCCACTCCACCATTTGCTGCAACAGCAGACACCAAGTACTTAAACTGATCCTCCTCCTCAAGTAACTTTCCATTCAACATGACATTCAACATTGCACCACCTTCCCTTCTCGTACATCTCATAATCTTACTTTTACCCACATTAACTCTCAACTTCCTTCTCTCACACACTCTTCCAAATTCTGTCACTAATCGGCCAAGCTTCTATTCCGCATCTGCAACCAGTATAGTATCATCCGCAAACAACAACTGATTTACCTCCCATTCATGGTCATTCTCGACTACCAGTTTCATTCCTCGTCCAAGCACTCGAGCATTCACCTCTCTCACCACTCCATCAACATACAAGTTAAACAACCACAGCAACATCACACATCCCTGTCTCAGCCCCTCTCACCGGAAACCAATCGCTCACTTCATTTCCTACACATTCTTTACTACCTTTGTAGAAACTTTTCACAGCTTGCAACAACCTTCCACCAACTCCATATAATCTCATCACATTCCACATTGCTTCCCTATCAACTCTAACATACGCTTTCTCCAGATCCATAAACGCAACATAAACCTCCTTACCTTTTGCTAAATATCTCTCGCATATTTGCCTAACTGTAAAAATCTGATTCATACAACCCCTCCCTCTTCTAAAACCACCCTGTACTTCTAAGATTTAATTCTCTGTTTTATCTTTAATCCTATTAATCAGTACTCTACCATACACTTTTCCAACTACACTCAACAAGAAACGAGGGACAAATCACGCATAAGAGACATCTCCATCTTCATGAGAAAGAACCTAATAGTCCCACTGACTTTGTGTCAGGCAATGTAAGGGAGGGAGGTTATGTCAGTGTAGACAATACCGAAGCAACCACCTGTTGCCTCGCTTAACAGGAAGCTGTCATCATCAAAGAGTTAAGGGGTTTACAGAAAGGAGGCAACTTATTTCTCTATAATGAGTGCCTAGGACAACTAAGTGGACTGTTGTCAGGCAATATGGGGAGGGGGGGAAGATCAGAGTTGTCCAAAGTCATTAGCAGAGGCTGCAAACTGCATTGTTTTGCCAGACTCAGCAAAGCATTGTTCCAGTGTTAGAACACAAGAGGTAACGCCACCCATGACTCAAGTTGCAAAACGCCGACAGCAGACTAGCTGTCGTCTTATTCATCAAGGCACTGCGTCAAGAGAAAGGCACAGGAAGGGGATTTTCTAGTGCTCAACAACCAAAGAGGAGGGAGCACACCAACAGAGTTAGGATTGGAATGATCGCCAGGATAGACCTGTTACTAAATCCTAAAAGGTGCCTAACAAAAAGGCACTAATAAATACCTCTCCTCTCCTCAGAATGACATAATAAGCGGAGAGCAAAGGGCAAAGTTGGCAACTCCGTCTCCTGGAGGAGACCTGTCTCGCTGGTTCAGTGTCAGGCGAAAATAAGGGAAACTTCACACCGATCATGGTCACCAACATCAACTGGCAGAATACCTGTTGCCTCCAACACTTGACAACAGGAACGTTCTTGTGAGAACTATTGCCGTAACCAAGACTTTGAGATCGTGGGCTCCTTTATCCTGGTCCCCATGGATGCCAGGAATCCCTACCTAACAAAACGCCTCTCTGAACGAATTAATCATATTTTAGATAAAAAGTTCCTAGAACCAACGAGGAAACTAGAAAGTGACAAGGGCTATTGGGAACGTTGGCTACTCTACGTAAGAGTACGAGCGGTCTCACTGAACAAGTCATCCTCCTCTACTTTACTTAAAAGACTGTTCCCATGGTCTATCACACATGGAAACCTTGTACCTTACCGGACCTTAAAAGACTTGTCGTATATAGTCTTAGGAATAAAGTATTATACAATGTAGTCCACATTAAATGTCAAATCCACATATCAAAGCACTTAGAAAACAAGAAAGTCCTCAATTTCTTCTTGAAATTCTTAATATCTCCAGTCTTTTGGGTGTCTAGTGTAAGCCTGCTGTAAAAATTTGGATCTGCACATTTGAAAGCTCTAGAACCTGCAGTGGACATACATCTTGGTTCCCATTATTTTAAACCATCTGTAACTATTCTCGTGTCGACACAATTGTTGGCTGCATACGTCGCAATTCTCATAGAAATCTTGATAAGTCTTATGATTGCAAAGGGTAGAGATTCCAGGAAGTCTCGCCTAACCACAGAAGCTCAAAATGATCTAAAATGAGGTACCGTACATCGAGCAATCGCAAAATAAACCTGTGATAAAAAGCAAAGATGGAAACATTCCGAATAGGTTTGCATCATCAGTTGCGTGGAAATGTTCCTAAGATATTCGCATAGGGAGTGGAGTCAGCGTACGCTCACCAGGAGAAAGAGAGGAGAGTCAAAACATCGCAGGCGTGGAATTTGAAGAGAAAAACACAACAGAGCTTGACTACTGTCGTTTCTTCGTCTTCAATGGAGGAATGGCAAACCCTATTTCTTCTAATGGAAGGGAAAAGAACAGTAGGAGTATCCATTGAAACTCCCACCAAACAGTCTAAAGACTACACTATTAAACAAAAGGAAACAGTTACGTTTGATCATCAGCTGACTAACTACATTCCTGAGGTAGATGATATTGATGCACGAACAGGCGCCTCTATGCAAACGCTTTTCAGAAAACTGAGTGCGAGAAACAACAAATAGTAAAATGAAAGAAAATTACATGATCCAAATGTGAAATCAAACTGCTAGTATTATCATTACTAGCTAAGCTACAAACCTAGTTGGGAAAAGATGCTATAAGTCCAAGGGCTTCAACAAGGAAAAATAGCCCTATGAGGAAAGGAAATAAGGAAATAAACGATATGAGAAATAATGAACAATTACAACAAAATATTTAAAAAACACTAACAACATCAAAACAGATATTTCACATATAAACTATAAAAAGACTTATGTCAGCCTATTCAACATAAAAATATTTGCTGTAAGTTTGAACTTTTGAAGTTCTACTGATTCAACTACCATATTAGGAAGATCATTCCACAACTTGGTCACAGCTGGAATAAAACTTCTAGAATACTGTGTAGTACTGAGCCTCATGGTGGGGTAGGCCTGAATATTAGAATTGACTGCATGCCTAGTATTACAAGTGGGATGGAAATGTCTGAGAAGATCTAAATGTACAGGATGACCAAAATTATGAAAAATCTTGTGCAACATGCATAACAAACTAATTGAAAAATGGTGCCGGAGATCAATATCTAGATCAGGTGTTATTGCTAGCAATAAGAAAACATCCCATGAGCTCTATGATCAGAGGAAGTCATAGCACAAGAAGTGAAATAATCAACTTATTCCAAACTCCCAACTGCTTAAAGCACATTAGGTGCCTAGAAAGTCACACACCCAAATAGCATAGACATAGAAAAAGGGACAATGAAAGGACAAACTCTTGATGGGGAACTAAAGGTAGTGATCGAGGAGAGCTTCCAATTCCACAAGTTACTGGGACAGACAAGCAAAGCCTGAGTAGCCTACATGTGAAGTGACTGTCACCAAACAAAAGGGAAACAGGAATGAGAAGACTCAAACTGTCTGAAGTTCACACGGGTCTGTATTAAGCCAAATGAAGGGGGACGACGAGGTCACAATGCATCCCAAGGAGCCAGCATCGACCAGCAAACCAGGTGTTGCTTCAGCTGGAAGGCGATTGTCTAAATCCTGATTGCCAAGCAGAAGGGACATTTCTAAGAGAATAAAATTCATCATTAACCATGGCCTTTTCTCTTATCTTCGAAAGCCCTTCCAGCTGTGATGACTTATGATTATTGAACTACGTAGCCATCTATTTCCAGGCCATGAGTAACACAATTTGCCAAAGGTATTCAAGATTGAAAACCGTAACTCTGCCACTGGAACAGCTCTCATGGGGGTCATATTCCTTACAACTCATTCTGACTCTGCAGGAAGGGCAGCTTCATAAAGAATTTGGGTTGCACAACAAATTTGGGTACATTCAGGCACACTATTCTATCTAATTTATCTTCCTCTTGTTTTGTTAAAATTTTTATAGTTTATATAGGAAATATTTATTCTGTTGTTAATGTTCTTAAAATATTTTAGTTTTCCTTGTTTCTTTCCTCACTGGGCTATTTTCCCTGTTGGGGCCCCTGGGCTTATAGCATCCTGCTTTTCCAACTAGGGTTGTAGTTTAGCAAATAATAATAATAATAATAATAATAATAATAATAATAATAAAAAAGGCAATCAAACAGTTAAAATAAAGCACTACTGATATCAATAATACATATAAAGACATCAGCAATCACACAAATGATCGAAGGTGCTGACGGCAAAAAGGATATTGAAATTCTACAGGAACAAACGGTTATTATTCGACCGGTTGCTCTGAAGTAACTGACGAGTGTTGTATGAACTCTTGTTCCAGCTGTCAGTGTTACCAACGGCCGTATGGAATAGGAGGTATCAGAATTGTTAATGTGGTAAAAATCTGGGGTAGGTTAATGGGATTCAGGGCTAGATAAGTTATTCTAAGGTAATGTTTATTAATTTGTCTTTTTCCTAACCATACAAACCTGACTCCTTGAAATAGATAACAACCAGTTATCCACAAGGAGAGGGTGCAGGCCAAGAAGCCCAACCCAGTCAGCTCATAACTCACTTTTCATACTTCGGCCCAGGACTTAGAAGTTGGTTTGAGGAGGGAAGTTAGATTAAAAAATCATTTATAAAATTAGTCATTTGTTCATATGCATAATGAAAATCCTCGTTCTTTATTAATGGACACTCACTACTTGGAGGGTTGAAAGTCTCCTAGGAACCACAACTGGAAGGTTCTGTGACTTCTCTGAAAGTGTTCCAGGCTAGATCTGTGGAGAAGCAAAGCAAGGACACTATTACCCCTTGTTTATCATAAGGATGAGATACTGATAGGCTCTGGGTCGTACATAAATTGTAACATACCATGTAAGGAGAAATCATAGCCCCAAAGGGGACATCAGTAAGAATTACATACCAAATATAAGAATAATGGGTTGGTAGAGATTCAACACCTCACAGCTCTCATGGAGAATGGGGAGATTTACTTCTTTGGATAAAAAATGGTGCTCTGAAGTGGTACTTAGCAATATCTGGTCCCAACCAGCATGTAAACGCCTCGGCCACTAATCCCAAGAGAGGGATAGAGGAATGAAGGAGAAGAGCCAGTTATGCTACTTTTCTTTCTCCATAATGTCAAAAGCCTTCCCACTGTCTCTGCCTTCTTTGGTGTTAACCTGTCCGATTCCGACGAATTCCTTGCAAGCTTCTTCCCCTTCGGGGCATACGTCTGCCACTGAACCAGAAGTCACAATTGACACTCAGAGCAAGTAGATGCTTGGGAACAGACATGCTCACGACATGAAGCACAGAGTCGGTTGCAGCGTCTTCCCTTTCCCCGGAAATCACAAGTTTCTGTTTCCATTCCATTGTTCAATAATCGCATAGTTAAAAGAAAAGAATCATCAATTCTGGCAAGCACTGTAAAGTACGTCCGTACGCTGCAGCGGTCGAAGCAAATGCCAGTTATGAGCAGACTGAAAGAAGCGCTGCCACCTATCCAGTTTAACTCGAAGTAGGACGAGGGATTGTAGGACACATGGGAACAGTTACATTTGTCCTAAATATGCAAAACAAAGGCTTTAATCTCTGCCTCTCTCCATTTGTTCTTGTTATACATTTCTGGTATCTAAATATCTTTTACTTTCCCTTGCTGTACATTTAACAATGCAGTACATTGTTGTTAACCCAAAAATTATTTTTCAAAAACAAACGTATGACAATTAAAGACTGGTTATTTTCATGAAACTACCATATTATCATTATAACTATTATTATAAGGGAGGAGGTTAACCAAGGCCAGCACAAATACATTTGGGAAGCAAAAATATAATACATTAGTAATATTAAGTGATAAAAAAATTAGAAGTAATAACAATAATTGTTATTTTTATATCAATATGATGTTTTTATTGCTATGTCCGCCCCGAATCCAATTCAATGTCGATATTATTCCAAAAATGAATAGTTTCCCGTCATCTTCTCTTTTTATGAATACAGTACGTATGGAGAAAAAGTATACATACAAATTTTAACAAAATAAAATAACGGATTTTGAGCGAAGTGAAAAATCTATTTTTGGGTGAGATAGTCCTGATGGAAGGTTCCTATAGGTAGCTTTCTAAAGGATATTTGGCTACAGTGATATTCCCAGAGAATTAACCTTTAGGTCTCCAGAATTCTAACTCCTGGCGCGAATATCCTTAAAATTTCTCTTGAGGATATCGCATAATATCAGGGGACGTATATCTTGATACGACACATAGCAATCTTCACCCCGAATAGCGTTTTCTTTTCGAAGGGGAAGAGTAGCAAAAATTGAAGGGGAGCCGTCATCAAGGTTACCCTTCCTCCTGTACTACTACAGTATTGAGTATCTAGATGGCGCTCATTCTTTGTAGCATTGAGCATGGTGCTACAGATACAGTAATTTCGGGAGGGATCCTGCCAAGGCCTTTTCTATAGAAAAGGAGGGCGGGTCCATCAGGACGACATGGCTATCTCACCCAAAAATAGATTTTTCGCTTCGATCAAAATCCGTTTTTTTGGCTCAAGCCATGTCGTCCTGATGGAAGTTTACCAGAGAATTACTAGAAAGTACTGTATCTGTGGATTTTCATGGGTGCCTTAACCTTGGGACAATTTTTCTATGGTCATCCGGACCATTGAGACAAATGACGTTACCGTTATCCGTCATTACCACTAATCATGGACAATGTTAGTGCATCCTGCTCCCTGCAGGGAAGAGTCATACTAGACAGCAGAAAAGGGGTCTCAAGGTTTGCAGATATTGCATGAACAAACATAAGTACAGTGAACCCTCGTTTATCGCGGTAGATAGGTTCCAGACCCGACCGCGATAGGTGAAAATCCGCGAAGTAGTGACACCATATTTACCTATTTATTTAACATGTATATTCAGACTTTTAAAACCTTCCCTTGTACGTAGTACTGTTAACAAACTACCCTTTAATGTACAGAACACTTAATGCATGTACTACAGTACCCTAAACTAAAACAGGCACAAATATTAAAGGCGATTTTATATCATGCGTTTCCTAAACACGCCAAAAAGCACGATAAAAAATGGCAACCAATGTTTGTTTACGTTTCTCTGATCATAATGAAGAAACAAACGCATTTAGTGTACTGTACACATCTGTGTATAGGTTAGTATTTGCATCGATTATATTGATTATACAGTATGTTGATTTTGTTATTACCAATGTTTTACTTAATTTTTCTTAGGGCTTCCAAATGAAATGTTTTTCTTTATGACGCCGCCTGAAACGACGGCGTCATAAAGTACGCTCAGTAAACAACCACGCTCAGTAAACAAAGAAGGCATTTAACGCGCATGATGAAAGTGATAAATAATGATATTTACAGTAAAAGCTTTTAGAAAATATGTTATTACAAATATTATTTACCGTATCTATATAAAATCATACAGTACATACTGTACGTAGCAAAGCAGGAAAACAATTTACGAGAGAGAGAGAGAGAGAGAGAGAGAGAGAGAGAGAGAGAGAGAGAGAGAGAGAGAGAGAGAGAGAGAGAGAGATTGTTTTACGTACGTAAATGTAAATTTTAAACAAAAAAAATATGATAGGTTACAACATGTATACTGTACTCTTCAGACTTTTAAAACCTTCCCTTTAACTTAATGCATACAGTACTAAACTAAAACAGGCACAAATATTAAAATGTTAGAATATTAAAGTAAAAAATAAAGATTGTTACTGTACTCACCACGAAAGAAGTTCAAGAAAAACTTGAATGATGATGGCGATGAATTTTCTGCACAGTAGAAATGATGACGATGAAGCTCATGATATCTTCTACTGTCCAGCCAATGATAGTATTTTACGTCTCTTCAGACGGAGGTGTCTTTTCCTGGGACACCTCTTCAACTTCTTCCTGGGAAACTTCTTCAATTTCTTCCGAAGGCGTACTAGCAGGAGGAACTGGCTCTTTTTTGCGAGGCTGGAAGAACATTGTGATCGGAAGTTGCTGCCGCTGCTTCTTTTTTCGCTCTAAGAGCATCCTGTAGGGAGTCATGTCTTCATCGATCTTGTTGCAGAACTGCATAGACCGAACCATATCCTCGTCCCACTCTTGCAACATTTCTTTCAACTCCTTCGCATGGTTGCAGGTCTTGGCAAGCCGTTCTAATGTTAAGCCCGTTTCTTCGACATTTTCTTGGGTCTCTTCCTGTGTTTCGCTCTCTTCTTCACTGGCCGATTTCGTCAGGTCTTCTAGGTCTGCGTCAGTTAGCGGCTGGGAATGGCAGTCCAACAACTCGTCGACGTCTTCAGTCGTCATGTCGCCAAACCCGTCACCTCCAATTATCGCAGCCAACTGCACAGATTTGCGTATTGCAGAGTGTTGGATTTCAGACGGAGTAAATCCCTCGTCGTCGTAAACAATCTGGGGCCACAACTTCTTCCAGCTCGCATTCACGGTTGCAGTTTTCATTTCTTGCAGTGCCTTCTGAATGTTCTGCAGGCACGTGGCTATGGTGTACTGCCGCCAGTACGCCTTCAAGTTAAAATCTTTATCCTCATCATCTTGGGCAGCATACACACATGCAACGAGGTCCGCCAAGGTATTATTCATGTAGAGGGCCTTGAACGCCCTGATAACCCCCTGGTCCATCAGTTGAATTAATGACGTGGTGTTGGGTGGCAGGAACTCAACCTGAATGCCCTCATGCGACAGATCAGTTGCGTGTCCACCAGCGTTATCCATAAGGAGAAGGATCTTGAATGGCAAGCCCTTCTCTACGAGATATTTGCTGACTTGCGGGATGAAACACTGGTGGAACCAGTTGGAGGTCAGCATCTTCGTAATCCATGCTTTTGGATTATGCATCCAGTACACGGGAAGGAGATTCTTATTCTTATTTTTCAAAGCGCGAGGATTTTTCGACTTGTAAATAAGCCCCGGCTTTAGCAAAAATCCAGCAGCATTGCCACACATCACGAGGGTAACGCGATCCTTGAATGCTTTAAAGCCAGAGGCTTTGGCTTCTTCTTTGAACAGGAAAGTTCGCGACGGCATTCTCTTCCAAAACAAGCCGGTCTCATCCATATTAAACACTTGTTCCGGCTTGTATCCACCTTCGGCGATAATATTCTTGAACGTCTGGTTCACGTAAGTTTCAGCAGCGGCAGTTCAGCGGAAGCAGCCTCGCCGTGCAGGGAAACGCTTTTCAGGGCGAAGCGTTTCTGAAACTTCGCGAACCATCCTTTGCTGGCGGAAAAACGTTGTTTCTGAGGCTGGGAATCAGTGGATGTCCCTGGTTGAGGTTCATCTACATCATCATCTTCTTCAGCATGGTCGCCATCGTCGTCTTGAGGTTCCTTTGCCGCAAAATTCTCATACAAGCTCAAAGCCTTGGTTCGGATGGTGTTCGTATCCAAGGCTATGTTCTTCTTCCGGCAGTCGGCAATCCACACTGCTAAAGCACCTTCCATGCGTACGATCGTTTTATTACGCGTGGTAACGACTCGCTTCGCTGATCTGCTAAAGGTGATGGTAGCCGTCTTTCTAATGTACGCCTCGTCCTTCTTGATATAGCGAACGGTGGATTCGTTGACTCCAAAATGGCGGGCTGCGGCCGCGTAACTTCTACCGTCTTTTAACATATCGAGAAGCGTCACCTTCTCAGCAATCGTCATCATCTTTCGGTGGCGTTTAGGCTCACTACCAGCCTTAGTAGAAGCAGAACGCTTGGGAGGCATTGTACAGTAGGGTTTAACAGAAAGTTCAACAAAAAGTTCAACTTAAAACAGTCACGCACAACAAAGATTAAAGTCCACAATAACTTAACAACATCTACACAGCGATACGGCGGGAGACAAAGTGACCGCGAATACGTAGATGCTGCGGGTTGGAGATGCGGGCAAAACACCAATCACAGGCTAGATAACAAAACTTTGGTTCTGATTCGTCATCTATCAGCGCTTGAACCAATCACAACCCGTCTTATATGCTACGTAGGTTACCAATTCAAAGTACAAGGTACCCTACGTATACTGTACAGTAATAATAATAATAATAATAATAATAAATAATGATAATAATAATAATAATAATAATGATAATAATAACAATAATAATTTTAATAACAACAATAACAATAATAATAATAACAATAATAATAATACAGCTTTACGTACGCTATTTTACGCTTGTTTTGTTGTAGGACATGTCTCTCTCTCTCCCTCTCTCTCTCTCTCTCTCTCTCTCTCTCTCTCTCTCTCTCTCTCTCTCTCTCTCTCTCGTACGCTTATTTGAGATGTGATTTTTGCAACAAAGAATATTATTGGATACAGTACTACGTACGTATACATACAAAAGATTCATGGAAAAGATGCACATCCATTACATTTGTAGTACAGTAGTAGCCATCAGCAGCCTTAAACCATTCTAATATGGTATGACTGCATCTGATTTGCGTTTCATGTTCGATTTAATTTTACTACGTACTGTATACAGCACTGAATTATCGTATGATCACATTCTCTTTTCGTGTTTTATTTCTTTCTGTGCTGAATTATATGTCATATGTAATGCAATGAACAATCAGTAAGAGCAGATATTACTAATTACAGTATTAATGGAATTACAGGTAACGAAATATCGTATTTGGGGTCTTCAGATATCGCGGTATTTTCGAAATTTCCGGAAAATCCGCGATATGTATATATATATGGGTTATGAAAAAAAACCCGCGAAGTGGTGAATCCGCGATGGTCGAACCGCGAAGTAGCGAGGGCTCACTGTATCAACTAGATATACAAAAGGTCTCACGGTTTGTATATGTTGTCGGAACAACTAAGCGTCAACTATATCTATTGTTTGTAAGCATACAATAATATGAGGTTTACTTAAATAAGTAAGAGAACTCTGGCATATCTAATGTGCTAATTGCAGGGCGAAATAGGACACAATTACACTCTAATTGACATTTATTTTGAATAAATGACCAAATGGAATAATGAGTGTAACGAATGTAACATGTTAAGGGAATTATACGTACAACATATACAGAAAATATTATCCTCCCTGAGAGGGAAGAAATGATGAGTGCCACTCCAAAATTGAAAGTTTTGATAAATTTTCCTATAATAATTTCTGTAAATGTTGTATACTATCAACACTGTGTACTATGTACACACGGCACAAGTGTTACCTGTATAATTGCACATCTGAGATTTTGAATAGTCTTAGTGTCACCATGGTGACACTCACTTAAAAGGTTTCGCACTGGAAGTGTCAACACCTTTTCACCCTAATTAATAGTCCCAATCAATTAACTGTTCATCGCAGCACTAGACGACAGGTTTTAATACAGTACCTGCCGCCACCACATAATGCTTCAGTTCGTGGACTTGCTTTGCGTAGTGTTTGTAGAACACTCTGGATGATTTCCATCCAGTATATGAGCGAAGACACTCAAAGTCCATATACTGATAAAAGTTCAGTGATGAAGCAATTTTTCTCGGATCATGACCTGCGGGTGTACTGCCAGGATCCGCTCTGCGAATGAAGTAGGTGAGCTTCGCCCTCAGTTGCTCTAGGGATAAGTTTGATCCTGAAGTTTCTTCTTTGAAGAGCTGTCCTCCCCTGAAGTCTGAAGTTCTACGAAGATAGACCTTTAGACACTCTACTGGACACAGAGAAACATCTTCCTTCAGAGGGCAGATTCTCCAGGGACCCCATCTTTTAGTGGGTAGCTCGTTCTTGGTGAGAAAGGCTGGATCAGGAAAGAAATTCAGTTCTCCCACTTCTGTGAACTGAATGTAGCCCTCATTTCTTGATAGGGCTACTATTTCACTAACTCTAGCCCCTGAGGCTATAGTGAACAGGAAAATAACCTTCTGGGTTAGATCCTTAAGAGAACAATCTTCATTGTTCACAGATGAAGCATAATGTAGAACCTTGTCCAAAGACCATGAAATGGGCTTCGGAGGAGCTGCAAGCCTAAGTCTAGCATTTGTCTGAGGGATCTAGTTAAAGATTTCGTTCGTCAGGTCCACTTGAAAGGCGTATAGAAGAGGTCTAGTCAGGGCTGACTTGCACGTAGTTATCGTGTTGGCTGCCAGACCTTATTTATGAAGGTGGATAAAGAAGGACAGACAGAAGTCTATTGAAATTTCTTTCGGTCCTTTTGCTTTAACAAAAGCACCCCACTTTTTCCAAGACGATTCATATTGTCTTCTAGTTGACTTAGACTTGTATTCTTCTAAGAAGTCTATACTGCCTTTTGAGATCCCAAATCTTTTCTGAACCGCTAGGGCAAGAAAATCATGAAATGAAGGTTTTGGGTTCTCTGTGATGAAGCGAGGACAGTCGACTTCTGAACCCGGTGAGATAGTGCTAGGTTCGGTACAGGGACCAGCCTCAGCCTCAGTTCCTTCACTAGAGGGAACCAGTTGCTCTTGGGCCACTTGGGGGCCACTAGAGCTGCCGTTCCCTGGAAGGATCTCAGCTTGTTGAGGACCTAGACAGGCCTTCTCCATCACGAGGCTCAATACTACACAGTATTCTAGAAGTTTTATTCCAGCTGTGACCAAGTTGTGGAATGATCTTCCTAATCGGGTAGTTGAATCAGTGGAACTTCAAAAGTTCAAACTTGCAGCAAATGTTTTTAAGTTGAAGAGGATGACATAAGTCCTTTTATAGTCTATATATTAATCATCTGTTTTAATGCTGTTAACCCTTTTACCCCCAATGGACGTACTGGTACGTTTCACAAAACTCATCCCTTTACCCCCATGGACGTACCGGAACGTCCCTGCAAAAAACTGCAGTTTACATTTTTTTTTTGCATATTTTTGATAACTTTATGAAAAACTTCAGGCATTTTCCAAAATAATGAGACCAACCCGACCTCTCTATGACAAAAATTAAGGCTGTTAGAGCAATTTAAAAAAAATATATTGCAAAATGTGCTTGAAATAGAAAAACACCTGGGGGTTAAGGGTTGGAAAGTTCCAAACAGCGTTGGGGGTAAAAGGGTTAATATCTTTGAAAATATTTTATTTTAATTTTTCATTACTACTTATACTGTTTATTTATTTCCTTATTTCCTTTCATCACTTTGCTATTTTTCCCTGTTGGAGCCCTTGGGATTTTAGCATCTTGCTTTTCCAACTAGGGTTGTAGCTTAACTAGTAATAATATAAGTATAAATAATAATAATAATAATAATAATAATAATAATAATACAGTTTCTCATCATTTAAAAATTCATTAGGATTACAGTCAAGTGTATTCAACGCTGTTATCGGTGACATATGAGTAAATCTATTATCCATCTCAAAAAGAAATCTGTCTATTGTGTCAAAATATGACAAATTCGGAGATAATTTGTATTTTTCCTAACCATACAAACCTTAGCTATTTACATTGGGTTTACCTTTCGGCGTAGCTGAAATGATGAGCCATTAGATTTTAACGAGGGTTTACTACCCCGCGCTAGTTAGCAGGGGTAGGGGGAGGGGTAGCTTGCTACCCCTCCCCCCCTCACACACCGGGGAAATGTCTCACTTCACTTAGAGGTAGGACTTGACTTGGGGGACAGGGCTGGCGGGCAAATATGTGTAAATAGCTAAGGTTTGTATGGTTAGGAAAAATACAAATTATCTCCGAATTTGTCATTTGTTCCATAACCGAAATACAAACCACGCTATTTACATTGAGTGACTAACCCCTTAGGAAGGGTGGAAAGTCCCCAGCCATACTGGCTTTGGCTTACCCGGGTACTCAGAATCCGAGTGAGTCGCACCCGAGAAAAGGAGTCCCTGCACCTCACAAGTTCCTTGCTCCGCAAGGAAACGTGTGGCCTACATAAGCTTGTGTGTGAAGGAAGAAAGTGTGACCCGTCCTAGGCAGTTGACCTGGAGTTCCAGAAGGAACTCTGGGTTAGGACGTTCCCAATACCCCCTCGTCAGGGTATGGGGGACGCGACAGTATTGTCTCAATACTCGGAACACAAGGAAGCATGGTTTACCTCCAGAAGTTTGAGGTCAGCTATGCAGTGATCAGGATGCTGCTTCCCCAGTAGAGGGAACGATGAAGAAAGAAGTAAGGGCCAGACATACTTCTTTCATTCATGCAGTCTAAAACCTGGTAACAATGCCCTCAACCTTCTGCTACCTGTCCAAAAAGGAGCCTGAGGTTGGACCAGCTGTTGTGTAGCCACCACAGAGCGATAGAAACGTATCGAAACTCCTGTGGGTCACGTCTTGCAGGAAGCGGGCTGCGAAGGTCATTAGACGCTTCCAGACTCCAGCTTGTAGCACCTGCGTCACAGAGTAGTTCTACTCGAAGGCGAGGGACGTTGCGATGTATCTGACATCGTGCTGTAGGGCGACGTGACGGGGGAGGGTCTGGATTCCGGTCGAGATGAATGCCCTTGAGTCCGAGCTGAACAGGTATACTGGTGACTCTCCCGTGTCCTTCCTGTGCTCCCAAACCGGCTTGCACGTGAGGACAAACTGCAGCTGTTCTCAAAGATAACCCCTCGGTTCCTTTACTGGCAAGAAGGAGAAGGTCTGGGTCATCTGATACAGAACGGAGACTCGAAATCTTGAAGGAGTCGAACGGAAGATCCGGGACTTCCAAGATTCTGAGTCTAGAAAACAACTCAGGAGCGAACCTGAATGTTGCCTCCCCCTATTCTCTTGAAAGGGCGGAGTCGTACGAGACCATGAAGATTGCTTACACACTGGCCGAGGCCAGAGTGAGCAGGAGCACCGTCCCCCAAGACGGATTACGATCAGAGGCCTGACGTAATGGTTCTTGAGAAGATCTCTTAAGGGACTAAAGAGTCCGAACCATGCTCCATGGAGGAGGTCTCACTCCGACTGGGGCAGGTACGTTCGTAGCTTCGCACGAGCGAAGAAAGATCCAGCGGGAAGGAAAAGTCTATTCCTTTCAGCCTGAAAGCCAGGGAAAGGCTGAGCGATAGGCTTCACTGCCGAGAGCGGAAAAGAGTTTCCTCCCACCTAAAAGCAATAACTCCGTTATTGCTGGAGTAGAGGCCTCAATGGAAGAGGTATCTCTCCCACGACACCAACCACAGGAGACTCTCCACTTCGCCTGGTAGACCCCTGCGGATGACTATCGCAGGTGACGCGACCTCCGCTCCCCGACTGTTGCGGGTCGTCTCTTCTTGAGGAGGCGGGGTAGTGTCTCCAGGCGTGAAGCCGAAGAGATGCAACGGATTGTGAAAGATGTTGTAGTGTGGTTGTTTGAGTAGCCTGTGTCGTGGAAGAAGCTCTCCCGGGAGTTCCGTCAGGGGATGCAGAGGGTCCGGAAACCGTTCTGCGTATAGTCGCAGCGGAGCTCTCAGGGCCATCGAAAGGTTGACAGACAACCTGGTCTTGTTGAGACCCCTTCTCAACAGACAACAATGGTGGGAAGACGTAGGCGTCGATGTTGTCCCACCGTCACCGGAAAGCATCTTGCCAAAGAGTCTTGGGGTCTGAGACTGGGGGGAAGGACAGCGGAAGCTTGAAGTTCCAGGCTGTCGGGATCAGGTCCCCCAGGCCAGGACTTGCTGGTTACTAGAGGCCAAAGACCCCCAGGTACTCTCTATCTGTGAGGCTCTGCTCAGATTGTCGAAGAGAACATTCCTCTGTCCGGAATGAGCGGGCCGATAGTGGTATTGAGAGGACTTCGGATCATCTCAGTATCTCTACTGCAAGATGCGAAAGTATGAAAATGCGCCTCCCTGCTGGTTGGAATACGCCAGTACCATGAAGTTGTCGCGCACGGAGCGACTCGGCAGGATCTATAGGATCTGTAGAAGGGCCAGACTACGGCCTCTAAGCCTACCTGAATGATAAGGAGGTACCCTTCAGGTCCTGACCATAGGCCTGAACCGGAACATGCCCCCCCCCCCCCTTTTTCTTTGACGAGTCCGAGAACAGCATCAAATGTGGGGAAAGGACGAGAAAATTCACTCCCATCAAGAGGTTCCATAGGTCAACACCCATTGCAGGTCTAAACGTTCCGCCGGGCCCCTAAGGCACCAGAAAGTCCGGTTAATCGTTGCTTTGATACCACCGGAACTTGGGCCGCCTCACAGGGAACTTATCCTGAGGCGACCGTTCGGGACTTAGACGGGTCAATGAGGAAAAGAGACCCAGGAAACGTTCCAAGGTAGGGCTGAAAGCTCTGCTTGACTGAGAACAGGTACTGCGACTCTCCTCAGCCTTGCCACAGTCAACTGAAGGGAGGGCTCGGAGAAGGAGTCAATATCATAGCTAGATACTCCAGATGTTGAGGCAGAAGTAGAGAAGGCTTCAAGCAAATTACC
>NC_090749.1:96117297-96154726 GCF_036898095.1 Palaemon carinicauda | reverse complement strand
TATATGTGTGTGTGTGTGTGTGTGTGTGTGTGTGTGTGTGTGAATCACCTTAAAGACAATAGCTTCTGGTCGGCCGGGGAATCGAGCCCGGGTCCAAGAAACTGAGGTTCCATTGACTCTCTTTATGGCTGAGTTGCTAAGTCAATGGAACCTCAGTTTCATGGGTCCGGGTTCGATTCCCTGGCCGACCAAAATCTATTATCTTTGAGTTGAATCACCCTTGAGTTACTGATCCCGTGGTAGAGAGAATCCAGTTATTAGGAGGAGTATAATATATGGCTTATCTCTCTCTCTCTCCCCCCCCCCTCTCTCTCTCTCTCTCTCTCTCTCTCTCTCTCTCTCTCTCTCTCTCTCTCCTCTCTCTCTCTCTCTCTCTCTCTATATATATATATATATATATATATATATATATATATATATATATATATATATATATATGCATTAATACAATTTGATGATTGTTTTTAAGTACTGTAGTTGTACATTAAGGTCAATCTTTAGACTCATTGAAACTGATAGGCTCAAATTTCTACTCTAGCTAAAATATGATATATGTTATAGCCTACTTGATATTGATATATCAATATTACAGCCTACTAAATTTGAGTATCTAGCCTATTGGCCTTATTTCATACCACTGCTAGGCCTATCGTAGTTGAAAACTTCAGTGAATCCATATTAACATAGGCCTATTTGCAGTATTGTTCAAGGGGTTAAATACTGCGATATAATTGTTCAGTGGCCACTTTCCTCTTGGTAAGGGTAGAAGAGACTCTTCAGCTATGGTAAGCAGCTCTTCTAGGAGAAGAACACTCCTAAATCAAACCATTGTTCTCTCGTATTAGGCAGTGCCATAGCCCCTATATCACGGTCTTCCACTGTCTTGGGTTAGAGTTTTCTTACTTGAGGGTACACTCGGACACACTGTTCTATTTTATTTCTCTTCCTCTTGTTTTTCATTATATTAGTTTATTTCAATTTTGTTACTATTCTTAGAATATTTTAATTGTTCATTACTTCTCTAACAGTTTATCAATTTCCCTATTTCCTTTTCTCCTTGGGCTATTTTCCCGGTTGGAGCCGTTGGCCTTATAGCATCCTGGTTTTCCAATTAGGGTTGTAGCTTAGTGAGTAAGTAAGTGAGTAAGTAAGTAAGTAATACTACTACTACTACTACTACTACTACTACTAATAATAATAATAATAATAATAATAATGTTAATAATAATAATTATAGAAATAATAATAGTAATAAAATACTACTACTACTACTACTACTACTACTAATAATAATGTATATGATTTTCTTTAGTAATTATGGGGAGTAAGAGTGTGTAAGAAGTTTAAAAATACTAAAGGTAGAAGTAGAACAGCATATATGATAATAATCCGATAGTATTTAATTAATGCTCAGTATTTTATATCATATGATACCTTACATTCGGGCACACTATTCTATCTTACTTCAAAGATCTACTTATACCTCAGATATTAGCTAAAATCATAAAAAAGAAAAAAAAAATATTTTGAAGGGTTGACTATCTGTGACACCTTATACATATTGGTATGCGGTATTTCTTAATATCTTACAAAAATATCAGTATTTTAGAGGTGGTCTCCAACGGATTTTATGTAAGTAAAAATTAATTGTTATTAATATATATATATATATATATATATATATATATATATATATATATATATATATATATGTATATATATATACATATATATACATATATATGTATATATATATATATATATATATATATATATATATATATATATATATATATATATATATATATATTTCAAAGCGAGGTTAAAAAAATACATTTCCTTATGCTCAGACTCTTATTATTATTATTATTATTATTATTATTATTATTATTATTATTATTATTATTAGTTAAGATACAATCTTAATTGGAGAAGTAAGATTCTATAAGTTCAAGGGCTCCAACAGGGAACAATAGCCCAGTGAGGAAAGGAAACAAGGAAATAAATAAGTTACAAGAGAAGTAATTTTCAATTAAAGTAACAGCCGTAGCAACATTGAAATAGATCTTTCACATATAAACTGTAAAACTTAAAAAAGTCATTTAAAAGATTAGGAAGAGTCCAGAATCAAATATGGGAGCCACTCTGGAAGTCTCTGAAGAGATACTGAGGTGTAAGATTGGTTGATAGGGTGATAAATTCGAAAATATGTTGAATAGGACATAAAGTTAATTATAAAAAAGGATTACTGTTTTGAAGAATAGGCTGAAATATGGCTAAGTAAATAAGAGGAGAGGAAAATCTGGAATGGACACATGACTTGGAAGACATATTGGAAAGGGAAGGCGAGGTGGTACTAGTTATCAAGAGAACGCGACAGTTCAGGGAAGATAGACCTCTGCGGTGCAGACTGTGTAAGAGGGTTTGATGAGCCATTAATGAGCATCCTGTGTGAAGAGGTGAAGCAGCCATTTCTTAAGGAAGTTTTCTACACGAGTATTCATCCACCTGGTGATTGTTACTATGACCAGGCTCTGAGAAATGAAGGTAATTTACAGATCAAGAGTGGCTGGGAAGGCAGCAAGCGATCTGCAAGAGTCTTAGAACGGAGGATGAGTACCCAGAGATTGTAAAGCAGCTATTGGATCTATGAATTTAAGCCTCAAGGCCCAGCGCTGGGAGAAGGGGGGGGGGGGGCATTTAGTGTCCTAATGTAATGTATATAGTAACAGGTAAAATATTTTACAGTAAGATAGCAGAATGGCAGCGCAACCTGATGTATAGAAGAACGTTAAAAAATTAGTGCAGGCAGTGGCTAAAAGGACACCGCAAAGGCCTTCAAGTGATGCTTACAGTGTACCGCTCAATGTGCATTGATGGGGTACCCACATATGGGGGCAAAGCACTTATTCGACTCTGGTTTCTTTGTATGTTTAGTCTAATCCTCTCTAGGAGGGAATGGATGATGGAAGCTATTGATATCAAATGGATTGGATTAAGTTGTGGGGGTTTGAACAAATGGAGAGAACGGAACACAAAATAAGCCCAAAGACAAGTTTTGTGGCATTCAGTCTTCAGTCTCAGCTACATTGCTTTCTGCTCTTTCTTTCTTTTTTTCTTACGTTTGATGTCCTCTCATCCACAGAGCCGTTCATATGCTTTGACTTTATCTTGATGTTTAAGATAAGATTTTCAGACCGACCCGAGGTATCTAAGATTAACCCACTTTAGTCTAAGCAATAATAAAATACCACTACTACTACTACTACTACTACTACTACTACTACTACTACTACTACTACTAATAATAATAATAATAATAATAATAATAATAACAACCTGACCTTATTCATCAGATGTCTGAGAGCGAGGAGACCTTCTCATCTCCGTCGGCTTTCGACGCCTTCAAGACCGACGTTGACCACATCTGCGAACAGGTGAGGCAAGCCACATCTGTATGCACAGAAAGCAGCAGTGCTGCGAAGTATATGTAGACTATAGCTGCTTGTGCTACTCAAGGTGTGGATGCAATTGATTCTGTCTAGGGCATCTGTTGCTCCCACCCTAACTTCATCTCTCTTCGACAATGTCCCAGCCAATTATTTTCAAGGCAATTAATTAAATTAAATCAGATCTTTATTCTTTAATGTCTTCAGCAGATATAATATTCCCTATAAAATCCTTTTCTGGTTCTATCCTTCAAGAGTTTGAGAGTCTAATAGTTCCTTCATACTTCTTGATAATAGTTGATCTAACAGTTCTAACTTGAGGACTCGGCCAGCTAGACTCACTAACCATTACCGTTGAAGAGCATTGCTTTCCAGATAAAGATTTCCAATTTCCAAGCTCGCTTGGCTTCAATACAAAAGAGTGATTTTTTCTTTTCAAGCTGGATGCACTTCTGGGAGAGAACGCAGCATTGGACGACGCTCACCGGCTATCGGTGACGGAGTTCACGGTGAATCCGCAGAGGTTGATAGCGCTGCAGGAGAGCCTCATCCAGTCGTAAGTAGACTTCGCCATTAAGTAGAGCGTAATCTAATTACAAGTAGACTTTAGTCATAACTAGTGCTTTGATTGACTGGATACGTTTGGAAATGTCTGCAAGAGAAGAGTTTTAGGAGCAAGTTGAATGGTAGTAAGGTGATAAGGGTAAATGGAAAAAAGAAAAATGAAGTAACAAATGTTATATTCAAAAATGAGAAATTGTTGATTGGACCTAAGAATCTCGGTGGGGGGGGAGGGGGGTAAGTGTTGAGTCACATAATGAGGGAAGAAAAAAAGATAAGAGGAAGTTTGTAAAAGATTGGGACTAGACTGGAATTATCTATGGAGGCAAAGGTGAAACCATGTAAAGGGATTGTTGAATCAACGCTCCTCAATGGTAGTGTAGTATGGCTGGTGATTGAAAATGAAATATGGAGGCTTCCAGATATAACAAAAAGGTTAATCTGAGTATTTTGAGGTGGTCTGGCCATGTGAAGAGAATGGAAGACAATTAGAGTAAAAAGTGTATAATTTCAACGTGTTGTTTATGAGCTTATGAGGTTTTTGTGCATGGGTATGGAATAACCATTTAGTGATGAAAGTGTCAGGGACTTGCATGTTGTTTTCATCTGGTGCCACCCACTGGTATAGGAGATGTTTACATGATATATATATATATATATATATATATATATATATATATATATATATATATATATATATTATATGTGTGTGTGTGTATGTGTGTGTGAATGTGTGTATTGTACACACAGAAATAGCTCTGTCCTTCCATGTTTACACAAGAGAGAGAGAGAGAGAGAGAGAGAGAGAGAGAGAGAGAGAGAGAGAGAGAGAGAGAGAGAGAGAGAGTCCAGAAGATTCATCACTGTCATATCAAACAATTCTTCTATTTCATTCTAATGAGAGACTACGTATTCTCCTTCCTCTTCTCTCCTTGCTCTTTCTCTTCTTCCTCTCCTTCATTTCTCTTCCTCCTCTCCTTCCTTTCTCCTCCTCCTCTCCTTCCTTTCTCCTCCTCCTCCTCCTCCTCTGGGTTCTAGGTTCCTCGTTGCTCTCTCCACAACACTGTGATTGTGGGCACACTACTAGATGACGTCTAGGTCCAGAAAAGCGCTTTAATCTGCAGAAAATTCATTATCATTAATTACCTCCTACACAGACAGCACAGCTTACATACTTTTATTTCTAACTTCAAGCCTTTCTAATATAACGGACAACCTCTTTAGTTGGTCCTTCTAGATTCCCTATTTCTATGGTATCATATCTAAATTTTCTTGAATGATCATCACCATCTTAACCCTCTTCTTCTTCTTTATCTCCTCCTTCCTCCTCAGGGAACTGAAAGTAGTCCGCGACGTCGAGAGGGAACGGTTGGACAAATTGCTCCAATGTCACTACCTGAAGAACGCCGCTTGGGATGAAATGCGCGTTGAGTCGAAATCCCTTTTCGTGAGGAAAATTTTATTTGTTTTGATTGTTTGCCTTGATATATTGTTTCTATTATGAAAATGAGTTAAAGGAGTGAATTATCTTCAGAGAAAGTATGGGTAGCCTACGACGCGAGAAAACCAGTTTTTAGTATAAATAATAGTCTCATTTGATTATCTTAGTACTTTTTATATTTCGATTATTAGTATTTATTTATTGTGATGTGAAAATTGGATCTACGCTAACTTGTAGACTATAGGGATAAGATAATATGTAAAATACAGCTTTGTCAAACGCCTGATCTTTGTATGAGCAATGAAAGACTGCTTTCGTAGACCTATTCATTTAAGCGAAATCTGGAATAGTTTGTCTCAGGGAGAGATTAGAGCCAATCACAGCACGAACATGCTCAGGAGAAGTAAGTATTGCTAACATTTAATCATGACCCACATAGATGGCATGGACAGAACAGAAGAGTAACGCAAAGACCATTTAAGGGAATGTGATATAAAGTGATCTAGTAAGTGGTAAAAAGGAGTAAAGATTTATCTGTTTTCCTTGACAAAGGGTACATGGTAGGTGATGGCATCATGGGTTGGCAATACTTGCCTCCACTGAGCTCTCTATCTCTCTGTGATTGGTTCCAATTTCATCCTGGCACAAACCCTTCCAGACTTAGCTAAAATGCTACACGGAAGGGTATAGTTAGCTGTATTCAAATTTCAAAGTTTTAGGTCTACAATTTTATCATTAATTCCTACTTAAATCATCTTTCAGAGTTGAATGGTTTATTGAGAAAATTAACAAGCATGACACCATATTGACATACTTGAACAGTACGATGCATCCCTTTATGCATATTGGTGATGAATAATGACAAAGAATAACCCAGTAGAAAAAATATTCTAGTCTAAGCCTTACTGCCCTTAATGCGTGCACGATTCTTCTTCTTTTACAGTGTATCATGAAGGATGCTTGTGTCAAAAACTACCCGATCAGAGAGCCTGAAGAAAAGAGCTGGCGAAGGGTTCTAGAAGTAGTATCCCTCAGGTAGGTACAAAACCTTCACTGTTGTTCATATTTTGTAATGTTTCTCTTTTGTAGAAATTATTGTGGTGAATAGAACAGCGTGGAAGAGAGAGAGAGAGAGAGAGAGAGAGAGAGAGAGAGAGAGAGAGAGAGAGAGAGAGAGAGAGAGAGAGAGAGAGAGAGATTTAATTTCCTTGAATCTTTTCACTGTGACAGACTCAATACAAAGTTAGAAAGTATCAATGGCACTAGCTTTCAATTATAGGTTTAGACTGTTTGTTTACATATCTAGCCAATACCAGTCATTGAAGTTGTTGGGACAAAAACTAATGCATTTTTGTAGCAGGAACACTAGGATCATAAACCTACACTGGATTAATCCAGTAACAAACAGATAATTCTCACCACAAGTAAACAATTTGGCTATGGGACTTGTGGAACAACAGACTAGACCTAGCAAT
Organism: Palaemon carinicauda; assembly: GCF_036898095.1. Classification (NCBI taxonomy): domain Eukaryota; kingdom Metazoa; phylum Arthropoda; class Malacostraca; order Decapoda; family Palaemonidae; genus Palaemon; species Palaemon carinicauda. Next base: position 96,147,800 of record NC_090749.1, on the reverse strand, counting down.
GATTAAGCTCAAGAGAAACAGCACAACTTCACTGGTCAAAAGTGGATTTTTACTCTCTTGAACTGGCTTTCGTGAATCTCTGCTTCTCTAATCAGACTTCTAAGGCCTGTTGCAAGTTTCAAGACAATGAGGATTTTTATATAGTGTTTGTAGATCTTGATCCAGTACCACACTGAATTCTCAGGAAAACCAATGTTATTGGCTATTAAAAATCCAGTTATATATCGTTGTAAATTTAGAAAACACAGGAGCTTTCGCACTCTTCACCAGGAGAGGCACTTTAAAGAAAAGAACGAAAGTTCCTGTGTTTTTTAAATATACAACAATACATAAATGCGCATTTCTAATACCAAAGATTCTTAGACAGGACACTGTTTTCTTCAAGTTAACCCATGTTATTATTATCATCATTATCCAGCTTTCTCTATCTTTCTTCACTTCCAGGCTACGCGAACTGGAGGGCCCCTTAGGCATGGAGTCCCCCATTGGAAAGGGTAAGCGGAAAGAAGGCACCTGGAAGAGATCTGTCACATCGGACTCTTCTTCCAAGAAGCCCAAAGGCCTGCAAGACCTCTTGGACACGGCCAAATCAAGCGGAGGGGACACTGGAGGTGACGAGAGCTCCCACTTCGACCCGGAGAGGGACGTCGACGGAGAGACTTGCAAGAACCTTCTCTACCCGCAGGAGGAACTGACTAGCCGGGAGAAGGTCGAGACGCAGCTTGTTCTTATCAAGGTTCGGAATGCGCTAGGGTTGGTAGCTCTTGTCAGTCGGTCTTAGTTTTGTTATGTAATGGTAATTGAGGTCTAAATGTAGTATCTCTTCTTGAACAGAGGTAGTGACGTAATTTGTGAGATTTACTTAATCTTGCCTCTTCTCTAGGATCCTAAGTTTGCCTATGTTGATATTAATGAGTTTTCCTATTACTGTTTGGTCCTTTTCTGCTGGCCTTTCTCTTTTAGTTTATCAAGGAGGCGGTAGATATTGTCCATTTAGGGAAGTTCATCTCATTGTTGGTAGACCTCATTGGGGAATGCTACTCTGTGAGCTAGACATGAGGGGAAGTAGATTGTGGCAATAGGTTTAACTGCTAAAAAATCAGCAGCAACTGCGTGGTTCTTCCTGGTCCTATAATGTTGTAGTATTTCTTTTAACACTGCAATGACCTTTAAAACTTGGATGTACTTATTTTACAGCTTTATATCTATCATTTCAAGTTCTTTTCTAACTAGATACTTGTAAATCTTATTTGCTTTCTTCTATTATTGGTCTCAGTATGTGTGAAAACAATCAAAGTTTACTCATTTTTGCTCACATGAAAATTTATATAAAATCTTTAGTATTTCAGTCTAAATTTTCTATTAAAAAACCACTATGCTAAATAAAGGAACTAAAAACAATCACCCTATCTTATAAAATATCTGAAAAATCCTTAGTGACTTGAAAAATTCATCAGCCCCCATACCTGGGACCTATGAAAGCAAACTAATAATGCATTCCTATCACTCTTCAGCAAATATTACTTTCCCATCTGTACATTTTCCTTCGCCAGTTCATGACGCGGAAACTGAAGGACGCCTTCAATGCGAGATTCGACAGCGTGCACCAGAGGAAGGTGAAGGTCATCGAGGAAGTTCAGAGACTCACCAAGAGAAAAAGGCAGCTGAAGGTGAGCATTAGAAGTCACTGGGGATCCCTAAGGATCAGTTTGAAATGGCTGGAGAAGAATGATCTGTAATGGTGGAGTACGTAGTTTCTCCTGTTGATTTAACGATGATGCAAAGGAGCCATGCCTCGTAGAAGTAGTTTTACAGAATAGATTACTGGGCCAGTTATATAAAGACAAGAGGTAAGGATTAAAGTGTTGTATGACGAAGCCTCTTTCGCTCAGCGAGACCAAATGAAGTTGGAATACAAAGGTCTCCGCTTGACTCAAATGTAAGAAGAAATAAAGAAGTGATAAACTAGCTAAGTTATAATGTAACAGCTTATTCAGAGGGATCCCTGTACTGGCTTCAGAATGTCTGCGCTGCTCGCTTTTTTCATTTTTGCCTAAAAATTCGCAATGCTAAGACGGGACAATACGAACGCCATCGTATTATACATGAAAGACAAAAGCGAACAGGTAACTGACAGCAGATACTTTTACCTACATGCCATGAACCACATTCAGTATTTCATATATTTACTCTCACTATGCTTGTTTGTTTCAGGAGGAACTAGATGCCGTCAAGAAAGAGCAGAGCGAAAGTGTTACCCCAGGAACCAAGGGTATGAGTCTCAGCGTTAGGGGAACTAGTGGAGGAAGTAGCAGATCTCTGTCAGATAGCGGACGTCCAGCCAGTGCATTGCCGGTCAGTTTTTTCTGGTAAATAATTAGGTTTCTGTAACGATAGAAAAATAGGTTCCAGCAACATATTATTATTATTATTATTATTATTATTATTAGTATTATTATTACTTGCTAAGCTAAAACCCTAGTTGGAAAAGCAGGATAATATAATCCCAAGGGCTCCAACAGGAAAAATAGCCCAGTGAGGAAAGGAAATAAGGAAATAAATAGGTACAAGAGAAGTAATTAACAATTAAAATAAAATATTTTGGGAACAGTAACATATATAAACTACAAATACTTAAAAAACAAGACGAATAGAATTAAGATATAGCGTGCCCGAGTGTACCCCCAAGCTAGAGAACTCTACACCAAGACATTGGAAGACCATAGCACAGAGGCTCTGGCACTACCCAAGACTAGAGAATAATGGTTTGATTTTGGAGTGTCCTTCTCCTAGAAGAGCTGCTTACCATAGGTGAAGAGTCTCTTCTACTCTCACCAAGAGGAAAATAGCCAATGAACTATTACAGTGCAGTAGTTAACCCCTTGGGTGAAGAAGAATTTTTTGGTAATCTCAGTGTTGTCAGGTGTATGAGGACAGAGAAGATTCTGTAATGAATAGGCCAGACTATTCAGTGTATGTGTAGGCAAAGGGAAAGTGAACTGTGACCAAAGAGAAGGATCCAATGAAGTACTGTGTGGCCAGTCAAAGGACCCCCATAACTCTCTAGCAGTAGTATCTCAACGGGTGGCTGGTGCCCTGGCCAACCTACTACCTAGATTAATTGATAATGAAAGCAAAATGGTGGAATTTATAAAGCGTAGAATTTTTCGTGCTGCTGAAATCTTATGGTGATAAAAGTAACATATTTTTCAGAAAATTATTTTAATGTGTAACTTGTATATGTAACATTATATTTATAATTTTGCACTTAACATATATGAGGTCTGTACAATAAACTTTAGTATAGAAATGTAAATATAATGAACTGATTGTAAAGTCTAACCACTGTATAATCTATTAACAAAAGATAATAAAAGTACTGAGGGATATTTAAGATCGAGTACTGAATAACAATTAATTTCCAGGGCTAACATATAATTAGATCATGGTTCTGGATAATAATCAACTTGAATGACTTATCAAAAACTAGGCTGGGATTCAAAAGACCAATTAGGTTTTATCTCTGATGAAATTTAAGCCTTAATTCTAAAAAAAAAAAAAAAAAAAAAAACATTCAGGTTATTGTTAAAATAGTAAAAATAAAAAAGAAAAACTTAGGTTTCAGTTCCTCAAAAGTCTAAAATTGAGTGCTGAAAACCTGTTTTTTTCAAGTGGATGATAAGTTGATGCACTTTACTAATAAACTAACTAGTTCCATTGACGACTGATTTACAGGTTCTATCAATAAAAGAGTTCTAGGTAATCAAACAAGTACAATTTAGTACTAAAACTAATAAATAAACATTATTGAAACAATTAAAACTAGTATTATTATTACCATTGCCCTTGACACTGTATTAGATGTTTTTGTCAAACGAATGAAAACTTTGTAAGAACTAAGTAATTTACCTGTAATGTGAATACCTTTAATTACTGTGTTTCTCCACCATCTTGTTAATCAGTAATTCCTCCACCAGTCATGTTTGTATGATACTATTTATTCTTTGCTCTTTTCAAATGAATAATGTGATAGGGAAATAACTTCTGATACATCTGATGTAGAAAGGCCTACTATGGAGTACATCTCTCCAAGATCAACTAGAAGTGACTATATGCCAAACTTGCACTAATGATTGAATGCTATCTATTATCAGTATTAATTTACCGATAGCATAAAAACAAGATATTGCGAGAAAGTCACGATAATGTGTTTTAAGATAGGTCTTGTACCTTTCCATATAGAGGCTGGTTATGGCAGAAACTGACCCTAACTAGGGAGATAGGATGTTTAAAAGTGAGGCTTACTGCTCACAGACTATCGTTGAACGCTATCTGCTCTACGAATGCATTCATCGAGATTATAATTTAGACGTATAGAATACAGGATTCCCTCCCGATAGGCCTTACAGACATTGATGAATTCCACCAGTTGATGCTTCTTAACCTTCTACAGGAAGAGGACGATGACGAATGCGACTACGACCCCCAGTGGAGGCCAGAGGAACGCCCTGAGCTCCTGCTGGATGTCGATGACTCTGAGGTAGGTCCTCTTTTTGCCATGCGTTATACGGTCTTCGTCCATTAGCGTGCTTTTTTTCCCATTCGTATGGGGTAACACGGTTGCCTTCTTTTGAAGGACTTTGCTTTGGCTTTTGGGGTGGACCGTAGTCCCGAATGGCTGCCCTACCTGTCATCGCGTAGACCCGGATAATGTATGTTTGTGTTGTACCAGCCACGAACGCCCTTCCTCCCAGCCGCAAGGAGTCGCCATGCATCATACTGTATAGTGTTGGAGATTTTCCAGCTACTCTGAACCCTTTTCCTTTTCCCTCGTGGATAGCAGAGTCAAGGGACAGTGACAGTGCCCTAGCACAGGGGTGGCCAACCTTTCGTTTCCCATGCACCAATCTTTTTTTCACTTTTAATTCAGATGGGCCACATAAACTTTAACTCCCTTTCAATCCTTTAAGTATGGTAATTTGGACATATTTGACGGTTATACATATAATCATTATATATATATATATATATATATATATATATATATATATATATATATATATATATATGATATGTATATATATATATATATATATATATATATATATATATATATATATATATATATACATATATATATACAGTATATATATATATACACACACACACATATATATATATATATATATATATATATATATATATATATATATATATATGTATATATATATATATGTGTGTGTGTGTATGTGTATGCTATAGTGTGGACAAATGTAGCAGTTATAAAGGAAATGATTTAACATGAATACAAAGTAAACTATGCTTACTTTATTGACACTTTGAATTTGCATTGATAATATTCATCAGTTATTCCTGAAGGTACTCATCAAAATATATGAACATAATTAGCAGTTTTAAAGAACAGTAATTTAACCTGCAGGGAAAATGAACATAACTAGATTTAATGAGACTTATTAGTAGTATAATTATTTTTTTTATGAGCAGGTATGTTTTTTCTTTTATTATCTCTGGGGTATAGTGGGTCACTTGCAATCGTACAATGCTCCACTGTTATATATATATATATATATATATATATATATATATATATATATATATATATATATATATATATATACATGTATATATATATATATATATATATATATATATATATATATATATATATATGATCAGAACCCAAGGCCCCTATCCACCCAAGCTAGGACCAGGGAGGGAGGGTAGACCCATAGGCTCCCCCAAATTACTCCCTTAATTTGGTGAAATTGCAGATAGTACTAGAAACTATCGAGCTTAAGCGGGATTTGAACCCCAGGGATGTAGACTGCCATGCGGGTACATTTCCAATTGACTACCAAAACCTTAAATTCAGGTACATGTGGGTAACATAAAATGACCATTTGGCTTCACATTACAAATCCTTGCCTAGATATTATTTAACTAGATTATGTAAGGTTAGAGTAGTGATAATTGATAGCACATTTCATAAAAGCTACAAAGAAGATGAGTCTGATTAGAATTTCTTTTATTTCTCTTTACCTCTTTTGACTTATTTTTTATTGATGAAAGTCAAGGATTTAAACAGTGAGCAGATCCAGTGAATTCTTATGGTAGGGTCAGAATATCAAAGTCATTTTTAGTATACTTAGTCTCCTATCCTTCAATAGACCTTACAAAATTTAGGTTTCTTATTCCTTAACAGATTAGCTCCTATCATACCTCAACAAATATTTTGCTTCTGTTCACCCATGGTAGATCAGGGTACCAGCTAGGTACCCAAAAATCATACTTATCATCTATTACCTTCGCCAACTTCCTTGTGTAGGTTAGTTTGAAAGGCGTGTATTTTATGTCTGTCTGTGTGTTTGTGATTCGCATAACTCAAAAACTATCTGACCGAATCTGATGCAATTTTGTGGGATGATTGACCATGATCCAAGGACAATTTGATTAGATTTTTGTGAGTGATTGGGTCAAAGATCAAGGTCAAGGTAATTGAATAGGTCAAAAAATGTCTTTTTGCTATATCATGGTCAATTTCTATCCAATTTGGATGAAACTAGCACCAAAATATGCATAATTCAATTGCCTATCTTATCATGTGGCATTGGCGAAGGCATGCACTCTACAGAGTGCCCATTCTATAGTTCATTTCTTTTATCGAGGCAGATATGCACCGACTCGCAGCGGTGCTCTTTTAGCTCGGAAAATTTTCCTGATCGCTGATTGGTTAGAATTATCTCGTCCAACCAATCAGCGATCAGGAAACTTTTCCGAGCCAAAAGGACACCGCTGCGAGTCGGTGCAAATCTGCATCGCTAAAAGAAATTGACTATAGTTAGAAATATGAATCTTCCTTTCCCAAACAGATAAGCACAGAGAATGTGAGTGTGGCAGGCACTAAAACACCCAGCACAGCAAGGGCGGCCTCACCAGCGAGGGAAGTAGATGGCGGACAGACGCCCTGCAGTCCCTCCAAGTCCCCCAGTGGGGGCCCGCCCTCTATTGGCTCAGATGCAACGTGGGCCGAGGCAAGGGCGGCTTTCTTAGCTGGGCCAAACCCTCAGAAGAGCAAGTCTGCTAAGACGCCAGCTATACCTGTGAGTATAAAGATATATATATATATATATATATATATATATATATATATATATATATATATATATATATATATATACACACACACACACACACACACACGCACATATATATATATATATATATATATATATATATATATATATATATATATATATATATATATATATATATATTGTTATTTTGTTCTGTTTATTATCATATAATGATAGCTGTTTCAGACGTTAACTCATTGCTAGTATAAGGAAGTTACATTATTATTATTATTATTATTATTATTATTATTATTATTATTATTATTATTACTTGCTGAACTACTACCCTAGTTGGAAAAGCAGGATGCTATAAGCCCACGGGCTCCAACAGGGAAAATGGCCCAGTGAGGAAAAGAAACAAGGAAGTGAGAGAAGTAATTAACAGTTAAGATAAAATATTTTAAGAACAGTAACAACACTAAAATAAATCTTTCATATATAAACTACTGTATAAAAGCTTTAACAAAACAAGAGGTAGAGAAATAAGATGGAGTAGTGTGCCTAAGTGTACCCTCAAGCAAGAGAACTCTAACCTAAGACAGTTGAAGACTATGGTGCAGTGGCTATGGCACTACCCAAGACTAGAAAACAATGGTTTGATTTTGGAGTATCATTCTCCTAGAAGAGCTGTTTAACATAGCTATAATAAAAAAAGATCTAGGCAGAGAGTTTTGAGATCCTGCAAGAGTTTTCTCCTGTTGCGTGGATGAAAATAGGCAGAAGACACTGAAATGTTTGGAAAATTGTTTGAATAGCTTCAGTATCTCTGATAAAGCTATTTGGGACATGTTCAAGTCATGTTTATCTACACAATATTTGTGTGTTTTGTCTTTAGTTTCTTTTTCCGTATATGGTTTCTTCTCTTCCACTTTTTCGAGATCCTCTTCCAGCTTAGCATTCTCTTTGAGTAAGACCCCTTTCAAATGCAAATTTTCACATAAATTCCCTAAAGATTTATATAACAAGAAACTTCCGTTAAGTTATCCATTCTTTCAGCAATAAAGAAATGCTTCACTAAGAAGAAAACTTTGTATAACTTGATTATTGAAGTGGCAAGTATTATGCTGTGGCCTGCATTTAACTATCTAGATATCTTCTACCGTTGGCCACAGAAACTTCCAGAAAATCTAAAGGAGTAAGTCTTGTCAAGCCTTTGTGTGTGACTGTTCACAGTCCAGATATGTTGGAGATATGCATTTAAGTACTACTGTAAATATACAGGACCCACATAACTATCAACATGTCATATGAAGCTATGATGATACTATTTGTCCGTAGGGGAGCAAGGGACAGGACTGGACTTGGGCAGAGGCGAAGGCATGGCGTGAGTGGAGAGCCGCCCAAGAGGAGGAACAGAGAAAACGCCGGGCTCATGTCAATACACTCAACCTTCAGCTGGAAAGAATCACACCTACTATCAAGGTAAGAGATCTTTGTTTATCCATATTTTGAACTGAGGAGTATCTGGCATTCTCTGAGGTTCAGAAACAAAAATGTAGCATATTTTGATAATCATTTTAAAGCAGTTCATATATGGGGTATTATTATCATAATTATCATTACTATTATTATTATTATTATTATTATTATAATAATAATAATAATAATAATAATAATAATAATAATAATAATAATAATAATAATAATGATATTTATTATTATTATTATTACCATTAGTACTTTTATTATTATTATTATTATTATTATTATTATTATTATTATTATTATTATTATTATTATAATAATAATAATAATAACAATAATAATAATAATAATAATAATAATAATGATAATAATAATAATAATTTTGATTATACTCATTATTATTATTATTATTATTATTGTTATTATTATTATTATTATTATTATTATTATTATTATTATTATTAGCTAAGCTACAACCCTAGTTGGAAAATAAAGTGGCTATAAACCCTATAAGGTCGCCAACAGGGAAAAATAGCCCAGTGAGGAAAGGAAATAAAGAAACAATGAAACTACAAGAGAAATAATGAACAATTAGTATAAAATATTTTAAGTTGTATGTCTTCTTATTGCAAATATAGTATTTATAGGGTCTAAAAATTAAAAAAAAAATATGCCACACATCTTGGTATTTTTAAACTGTTTACCTGAGGTGTTTTAAAAAAATATGAAAATCCCATCAAACATATTATTATTATTATTATTATTATTATTATTATTATTATTATTATTATTATTATTATTATTATTATTGATTAAGCTAAAACCCTAGTTGGAAAAAAAAAGGATTCTATAAGCCCAACGGCTCCAACAGGGAAAATAGCCTATTGAGGAAATGAAATAAGGTAACAGACAGTGGCGTAGCTAGAAGTTTGTCAGTGGGTGGGCACCTTAGGGCACAGCTGAGTATGGGAGGGCACTATAGTCAATTCTTTTTAGTGAGGCAGAATTGCACCGACTCGCATGGGTGCTCTTTAAGCTCGGGAAAGTTTCCTTATAGCTGATTGGTTAGAAGTATTTTTGTCCGACCAATCAGCGATCAGGAAACTTTTCCGAGCTAAAAGGGCACCCTTGTAAGTCAAAGTTTCCTAATAGCTGATTGGTCGGAAGTATTTTTGTCTGACCAATCAGCGATCAGGAAACTTTTCCGAGCTAAAAGGGCACCCATGCGAGTCGGTGCAATTCCGACCAATCAGCTATTAGGAAACTTTTCCGAGCTAAAAGGGCACCCATGCGAGTCGGTGCAATTCCGACCAATCAGCTATTAGGAAACTTTTCCGAGCTAAAAGGGCACCCACGCAAGTCGGTGCAATTCTGCCTCACTAGAAAGAATTGACTGTAGGCTATCGGAGCATTCTGAAGCCACATGAGAAGGGTATCTGGGAATTTTCTGAGATCAGCTGTGGATATTCAGACATTATATCTGTGATTCTGTTGTATAGAAATCAGGTACATTATGGTTAAACGTAATTACAGAATAGGGAGATTTACAGCTATAAAACTTAAGAACACAGTGACCTTTGTAAAATGCATTAATTGCTGTAATTCCTGTCTACATAGAAACTGTAAAATATAACCATTGGAAATACAAGACAAATTACTTTCATAAGTCTGTTATGTAATAGGTACTCTTGATAAAAAGATTAATGGATGAATGATATTATATATATATATATATATATATATATATATATATATATATATATATATATATATATAGATAGATAGATATATATATATATATATATATATATATATATATATATATATATATATATATATATATATATATATATATAGATAGATAGATAGATATATATGTATATATATATATATATATATATATATATATATATATATATATATATATATATATATATATATATATATATATATTTTATAATAATAATAATAATAATAATAATAATAATAATAATAATAATAATAATAATAATAATAATAATAATAATAATAATAATAAAAAGATAGAAAAAATGCTTGCTACACATTATCTGTGATGAAGCAACTGCGACATGACAAAATTTTACAATTTTCTTCTGTTCCTGTGATTTTCTCTAAACCTACCTAAAAATTCCTCTAAATCTACTCTTATTACTTCCATACTTTCAGTTGACAACACAGCAAGATTATTTAATCTGGCATTAATCATTGCATTCATGAGAGTAGTGTTAATAGATTTCAGAACAGAGAAGCTTCTCTCTGCTGAAGCGAAAGACATAAGTAGGGCTACAGAAATGCCTTCACATTATATTAATAATTTTCTGTAAGTCTAACGATGGTTTAGGTCTTCCAGTGTCACTGAAGTCCTTGTAGCGTCTTTCTAACATCTGATTTTACAGAGAACAGCTTGTTTTAAGATCTCCAGTGTTAGCATAATAGGCATAAATGAATCAACACGATTTCTCGAAAGATGAAAATTCCAGTTCTTTGATCTAAGTGACTGGACAATAATTTAGGTCTTCCAGTGTCACGTAATTCCTTGTAGCGTCTTTTTAACATCTGTTTTTACAGAGAACAGCTTGTTTTAAGATCTCTAGTGTTAGCATAATAGGCATAAGTAAATCAACACGATTTCTCGAAAGATGAGAATTCCAGTTCTTTGAGCTAAGCGACTGGAATACTTTCATAAGCGTGTATGTTTCATTACCTAACAGGCTTTTCACCTCTTACAACATATAAGGTACAATACGGTAGAAAGGTGAATTCGTGCTGAATTCTTAACAATGAGGTCAAAGTGTGTGCTTCCTGACTTCTTTTTCAACAGAATCACCAACTACTAACTCCTGCAATTTTGTAAAAATTCTATATTTTCTTGATAGTCAACACTTTGAAGTATCAAAACCAACAGCTGTTGAACTCTTCTCCACCCCACCCTACGAAAAAAAAAAAAAAAAAAAAAAAAAATCGAACGCATCTCTTCTAGCTGAACTGTGAAAAAAAGAAAAAAAAATCGATCGCATCCCTTCAAGCTGGACTGTTAAATAAATAAAAAAAGAATTAAAAAAAAAATTGAACGCATCTCTTCAAACTGAACTGTTTAGAAAAAAATTAAACGCATCTCTTCAAGCTGAACTATTAAAAAAAAAAATTTGAACGCATCTCTTCAAGCTGAACTATTAACAAAAAAAGAAAATGATTTTAACGCATCTCTTCAAGCTGAACTGTTACAATTTCAATCAATTCTACACCTTTTGCCAAGTCAAAGTTAGCTGACTGTGGCAAATCACGATAGAAGAAAATGAACACATTTCTGAAAGAGTAAGCGCTTTGAAATTAGCTCAAAGCAATTCTTAATCGAATATGATTAAAATGAAACAGGGAAAAAATTATATTGATAATGGCACAATGGATAAAGGTAACGAAATTTAACATGGGTATATCCTGGTGCAAAATCCAGGACTGACAGACTGGTCTGAATTCATCTTAGCATCGCAAAAAAAAAAAAAAAAAAAAAAAAAAAAAAAAAAAAAAAAAAAAAAAAAAAACTTGGGAATCTGGGATATGTGAGAATTCGTCAATGTAATATTCATGTTTAAGTATGCATACATAAACACACATACATATATACACATACAGTATATAAACACATCAGAAACATTAACATAAAGAGACAGAGGAAAGAGCATCATGGATACGAGACCAAATTAAAATATAGGATATTCTAACAACATATAAGAAAAAGAAATGGACATGGGCAGGATACACAAGGAGAAGGACAGATAATAGATGAACATTAAGAATAACAGAATATGTCTCTAGAGATTATAAAAGAAGCAGGGGAAGGAAGAAAAAACGATGGATTGACAAACTAAGAAAATTTGTGTTTAAAACCTGCATAGAAAGATGTTAAACAGACGTGAGTGGAAGGACATGTCTGAGGCTTTTGTGCTGCAGTGGATTTGTGACGGATGATGATGTTGACACATACAAACACACACACACACACACACACACACACACACACACACATATATATATATATATATATATATATATATATATATATATATATATATATATATATATATATACACATATATATATATATACATATATATATATATATATATATATATATATATATATATATATATATATATATATATATATATATATATATAGTATATGATAAATTTTGCACATTTAAACGTGTTTTTCATATTCAAATAAGCCATATTTTTTTATACATTAATGTCTGGATTCTCGTAACGACCTCGGGATCAGAGCCCCAGGCGAAATCACACGAAGACAAGAGCTTGTGACCGTCCTGGAGTCGAACCCTGGTCCGGCAAACTTGTATAGACAGGGACTAAACCATATACATTTATATATGCACACATACATTTATACAAATGTAAAATACATTGTTATAAGAGTTCATGTGTAAATATTTACTGGTATTTCTTCCTCATTCCAGATATAAAATAATCACGCGAAACGAAAATGAATATTTATCTCTAAAAGCGTACCTATTGCAATGAGATATATGCACAACTGCTAACAATTTATTACACTATGAATATTATTCCATCACTTCTCAGCATTTTCAAATCATGAGACATATTCCTGCTGAGGAAAAACATTTATCATATTTGAAAATATTTTATCAATGGAGATATCTTAGCGGGGCCGTGACCTTGGTGGACACCTTGGTGAACACAGAATTCTCAATGAGTGGGCCCCTTAGCTTCACCACTGTTAGCAGATAGAATAATATGCTTAAGTGTACCCTCAAGCCAGAGAACTCTAGCCCAAGATAGTGGGAGACCATTGTACAGAGGCTACGGCACTATCCAAGAATAGAGAGCAAAGGTTAGATCTCTAGAATTTGTCTGAAGAACTACTTAATTCTTTTCTATCTTCAGAGCCTCCTTCAGGAGTTTGACAGCCAGGTTCTGACGCTCATCGACTCCCGGGTCTCAACTGACGAAGCCCTCCTGCTGTACCAGCTCGTCACTTCGAGGCTACAGCGCCGTCTGTACCACCAGGAGGATCTACAGAAGAAGCTTGCTGAATTGCAGAAGCAACGCAAAGAGGTAAGTGACTCCAGAACTTCAGAAGGATTTATATTTTTCTTCACTGTTGTCTAATTTAACTTATTCCTCTATATCCTTCTTGAATATTTATCTTCCAGCTGGTTTGTTTAAGACTTCACTACCTCTCTTTTCTTTCTTCTTCTTCTTTCTCATCGTTATCACTACATTAAGGGCTCGGTTATAATTTGGCAGAGGGTTTTTAAAATCAAATAACTTTGCAGTCTTCAACCCCAGTGATTGGTGGTGGGCCTAATCTTTTGCTAAAAAGCAAGACTAAAAGGCAACAGCTGTCATTTTAGTTGCTTTCTACGACCCGTAGAACGTATGGTGGCAGTATACTTACACCCATAGAACAGGTCAACCCTGCCTCTCTTTTCTCTTTTCAGCTCAAAACAATAAGAAATTGAGTAATATAATCTACATTTTAACAAAATAATAACTTACTTTACCCCCCTTTTCTCTTTTCACTTCAAAACAATAAGAAATTGAGTAATATAATCTACATTTTCAGAAAAAATAACAACTTGCTCATTTCATCAGGTGGAAACTAAACTTTCCCAAGTGGAGGCAGAAGCCGAGGGAAGTCGTAGGGACGAAGGACGCGCCAAAGGACGACACGATCGTCTATTGGAGCAACTGAAAGACGAAGAAGCCGCCCTGCGTAGGACGATTATCAATCTCCCCATCGATCAGTACAATCATCTCTTGGCTCTATACACGTAAGCATTCTGTGGTTGGTTGAAAGAATCTTTGCGCTGTGGAATAAAAGTATTGTCTCTCATTACCGAGATCTTAAGGAACATTGTTTCTCATGGATCACGATATATAAAAAAAGTATTCTTATTATTGAGATCTCAGAGGAAATTGTTTGTGTTGGATTATAGCATGGAAAACAGTATTGATTCTTATTACTGATATCTCCCGGGACATTGTTTCTGAAGGATTTTCTGAAGGATTTTAGGGTACGACCTGTATCAAAGTATTATTTCTATTGCGGGAATTTGGGCACATAAACTAAAGAAAGAGATAAAGTTAACGTGTACGTTCGTCATTCTTTATCTCCTTAAACTCTATCCGTTGATGCTCCGATTAGATACTATCGCTAGAGAGTTATGGGGTCCTTTGATTGATTAGACAGTACTACAGTGGACCCTTCTCTCTGGTTACGGCTCATTTTCCTTTTGGCTACACATTCACCCAATAGTCTGACCTATTATCTATATTCTCCTATGTCTCATACACCCGACAACACTTAAATTACCAAACAATTTTTCTTCTCTCCAGGGGTTAACTACTGTAATGTAATTATTCAGGGGCCACTTTCCTCTTAAGGGTAAGGGTAGAAGAGATTCTTTAGCTATGGTAAGCAGCTCTTCTAGGAGAAGAACACTCCAAATTCAAACAATTGTTCTTAGTCTTGGGTAATGCCATAGCCTCTGTACCATGGTCTTCCACTGTCTTGGGTTAGAGTTCTCTTGCTTGAGGGTACACTCAGGTACACTACTCTATCTTATTTCTCTTCCTCTTGTTTTGTTAGAGTTTTTATAGTTTATATATGAAATAATTATTCTAATGCTGTTACTGTTCTTAAAATATTTTATTCTAATTGCTAATTGCTTTTCTTGTAGTTTCCTTATATTCTTTCCTCACTGGGCTATTTTCCCTGTTGGAGCTCTTGAGCTTACAGCATTCTGCTTTTCCATCTAGGGTTGTAGCTTAGCAAGTAACGACAATAATAATATCACTCTCATTTCTGATAATATTTTCTTTTTCCATCCTCAAACTTTATTCTTTTTCCCTTAATTATTAACTCTCTTTATACGCTATAGCTATTTCTATGCCTTCAACTAAAAATCCTTCTACTCTCCTTCCCGTGATCTTCGACTCCCATAGGACTCTACTACGCCACTTCCCCACTGACGGAGTTTGTCTGTCTCCATTTTTCATTTTCGTGGACCTACGAAGGAGGGATTTTTCCATGTCACTTTTCGCCCTTAGATGCCTGGCCGTGGTCTGGTTCAGGAACAACTGAATGAAACCCTATTATTTCTTTTCAAGTAAAGACACCCAAATCTTTTTCCCATTTTTTTTTTATAATCCCTTGTCTTTTTTTTTTCATTCTTATCCCACTTGCATTATTATTATTATTATTATTATTATTATTATTATTATTATTATTATTATTATTATTATTATTATTATTATTATTCAACATCGAATGATCTGACAATATTTTCCACTAGATAGTCTTTCTCTCCTACAGACATTCTTCATTAATAACAGTCTATCCACCTGTTATGGTGGCCTATTAGAAAAGTCCTAGCCTGGCGATATGCCGGTATGGTGTTCGAGTCCCGCTCAAACTCGTTAGTTTCTTGTAGTGTCTGCAACCTCACCATCCTTGTAAGCTAAGGACGAGAGGTTTGGAGTAGCCCATAGGACTAACTGCTGAGTTATCAACAGCCATTGCCTGACTCTCCCTGGTCTAAAATTGGGTGGAGAGAGTCAATGTCACAGTCCCTTGTCTCTGCCATTAATGAGTAGACTTTAAATATCTAAAGCTTTAAACCCCATTCTAATTTAAATGTATCTTTGCCTAGACCCACAGATTTTTTTCTCAATAATAGCTCTCTCTCTCTCTCTCTCTCTCTCTCTCTCTCTCTCTCTCTCTCTCTCTCTCTCTCTCTCTCTCTCTCTCTCTCTCATTCCTGATATCTGGTTAAACTGGTTTTAATGAGAAAGTAGATCTAACGTCAGGAGGTCATTGTAATCCAAGTTTCACACCACTCTTCTAATCTGGAGCGAGGTCCAATATCTGGTTTCGTGTTCGTATGATTTAGAAATGATAACACACATCGACTTCAATTACAATATTAATAATAATAATAATAATAATAATAATAATAATAATAATAATAATAATAATAATAATAATAATAATAATAATAATAATAATAATAATAATGATGATGATGATGATGATAATAATACGACTTACGTTGACGAACGAAAACTTTTACAACAAGTTTCAAGTCATTATGCATAAAAACGAACACCCCGTTTTACTCGGGGTGAATGTTTATTGATTCGTTGTGCGAAAATAGGGTAGCGTTCAGTTATAAAAGTAATAATATATTGAACTGAAATTGATCTGTAATTAGTTAATATTCAAAAAATATATTTTAAAAACTTAATAATTTTATTTATTATATAGATTTAAAGCTAAAATTATGGTAAAGTTTAATAATTCCTTAAAATTTTCAAACATTCTAAATTTTCTTTGTAGAAAACGAGCCACAACAACCGTCCGCCATCTGGATCTTCCGAGCGCTCGTGGGGGAATGACTGGACAACCCCCCCTAACCCCAACTGGTGGGGGACTCCACAGCCCCCTTATGTCAGCGCGCTCAGAGGTAAGTTAAAAGGTTAATATGTTAATTGCATAAAAAAAAATAAACAATTTAACGCGAAGAATATACCGATTATTAAAAGAAATATATACAATGTTATTATTATTATTATTATTATTATTATTATTATTATTATTACTTGCTAAGCTACAACCCTAGTTGGAAAAGCAGGATGCTATAAGCCTCAGGGCTCCAACAGGGAAAATTACCCAGTGAGGAAAGAAAATAAAAAACTTTCTAAGAACAGTAACAACATTAGAATAAATCTTTCATATATAAACTATAACATTAAAAAGAAAAACAAGTGGAAGAGAAATAAGATAGATAGCTTGCCCGAATGTACCCTAAGCAGGAGAACTCTACCCAAAGGCAGCGGAAGACCATGGTACAGCGGCTATGCCACTACCCAAGACTAGAGGACAATGGTTTGATTTTGGAGTGTCCTTCTTCTAGAAGAGAAACTTTCCATAGTTAAAGAGTCTCTTCTACCCTTACCAAGAAGGAAAGTAGCCACTGAACAATTACAGTGCAGTAATTAACCCCTTGAGTGCAGAAGAATGGTTTGGTGATCTCAGTTTTGTCAGGCTCATGAAGACAGGAGAATGTAGAAAGAATAGGCCAGACTATTCTGTGTATGTGTAGGAAAAGGGAAAATGAGCCGTAACCAGAGAGAGGGATCCAACGTATTACTAACTGCTCAGTCAAAGGACCCAATAAATCTCTTGCAGTAGTATCTCAAAAGGTGGCTGGTGCCATGGCTAACCTACTACGTATATTAATAAATCGGTAAATGAGTAGGCTTGAAATATTTTACTAATATGATAAATGAATAAGAGGGTTTATTGTATTATTATTATTATTATTATTACTAGCTAAGCTACAACCCTAGTTGGAAAAGAAAGATGCTATAAGCCCAAGGGCTCCAACAGGGAAAAATAGCCCAATGAGGAAAGGAAATAAGGAAATAAATAAACGATATAGGAAGTATATTCAATATAATTATTCAACAGATAAGCTAGGTTTTATGTTATAGTTAGATAAAATTTTCATTTTGATACAAGAACTTTGAATATTCCAGTTATATAATAAATAAACAATTTAGTCTCATAATTAGATATCATTAAAATACTCTGATTATGTAATAAATAAAACAATTTATTCTCATGATTTAATATATTTGATTCTATTAAAAAATCCTAAAAATTATTTGCTTAAGGAATCGGTTATCTTTAAGATATTCTATAAACTATCCAAAGATCACCTCAAGGCCTCTCTTCTTTCCAGAATGTCATGGGCGGCATGAGACCTTCGCGTCCCCCGAGCAGCACCTCCCGAAGCGGCGACGATCAGCGTCCGGACGACCTCAGGTAATATAGCGAGTAACGAGCTCAGTAGCTATCGTCTGGAAGGTAGTAGATGAAGAGTCATCCTCTTTGCATCATCATCCAAGGCTGCAGATTGTGGACATTCAGATCTGGAACCATTTAAACTGCCTTTGTTTGAGTTGTTTTGTTACTGTTCGCACGATGGCAAAATTCAAGGTGATCTTTATTACTATGGCCAAAGTTAAGATGATCTTTATTACGATGGCCAAATTTAAGATGATCTTTATTACGATGGCCAAATTTAAGATGATCTTTATTACGATGGCCAAATTTAAGATGATCTTTATTACTATGGCCAAATTTAAGATGATCTTTATTACTATGGCCAAATTTAAGATGATCTTTATTACTATGGCCAAATTTAAGATGCTCTTTATTACGATGGCCAAATTTAAGATGCTCTTTATTACGATGGCCAAATTTAAGATGATCTTTATTACGATGGCCAAATTTAAGATGATCTTTATTACTATGGCCAAATTTAAGATGATCTTTATTACGATGGCCAAGTACATGTCGTCCTCTTGAATATTAGGCACTAGTTATTCCACTCTACTTTGAAGTAAGAACTCATTGCAAGAAATGATATTTGTTTGAGGAACTTCTCCGAGTAATTGCAGACGCAAGGGGCTGGACCATGTCCTAGAGACTGACTATATATACATATAATCAGCATCCAAGTCCCCTCTCTATCAAGCTATGACCAGGGAGGGACAGGCAATGGCTGATGAGTACTTTGCAGGTAGATCTACAGACTCCCCCAAACCCCTATCCCTAGCTCACAAGGATGGTGAGGTTGCAGGTACTACAAGGAACTATCGAGCTTTGGTGGGTTTCGAACTCCTGTCTAGCAGATCATCAGGCAGGAACGCTTCCAATAGGTTACCTCAAGTCCTCGCATTTTATATGTAGTCATAAACAGAACTGGAAACGTCTCAGCTTGGTGATCTGTCAGACAAATTCAAGTCCCGCTCAAGCTTGATAGTTTCTAGTAGTGTTTGTAATCTTACCATCCTTGTGAGCTAAGGATGGGGGTTTGGGGGAGCCTGTGGATCTACTTGCTGAGTCATCAGCAGCCACTGCTTGGCCCTACTTGGTCCTAGCTTAGGTGGAGAGGGGCTAAGGCGCTGATCATATCTCTATATAGTCAGTCTCTAGGGCATTGTCCTGCTAGCTAGAGCTTTGTCACTATCCCTTGCCTCTGCCATTCATGACCAGCCTTTAAACGTTAATGAGATAACCTACCAAAACATAAAGGAAGGTGTTCCCGGGTCAGTCTGGTCACGAAAAACACATGGTCTTAGGTGAGCCTCTGCAGGGAAAGCTAGGGTAGAATTTAAGTAGTAACCTTTTTTTAGCAAACATAGATAACTAGTGTCACTAGGTTCGCAGGTAGCTTTATCAACGTCAGATTGTTTAGGTTCAAAACTCGTCTTATCAATACGCCTTACTCCCATGAGCGTAGCGGGAAGAAGGGTAAATCTAATCTCTTCTTATCTTAAGTAGCAGTCCATCGTAGCCGTTGATGATGTTTCAAGTATATCAGTGGATCACATATGTAGTATGATGTGTTCTCAGCCATGTTGTAATTGCTCTTCCAGTATGTGCGTTTGTTGTAGTTCATCAGGTAAATTTTCACCTTGCATACCTTGCCACATGTTGGATGCATCATATGAGGACTTAAAAATAAAATAACATTTTGCCTTGCGTTGTGATTATTATTATTATTATTATTAGTAGTAGTAGTAGCTAAGCTACAACCCTAGTTGGAAAAGCAAGATGCTATAAGGCCAAGGGCCCAAACAGGGAAATTAGCTCAGTGAGGAAAGGAAACAAGGAAAAATAATATATTTTAAGAACAATGACATTTAAATAAATATTTTCTATACAACAATGAAAACTTTTAACAAAACAAAAGGAAGAGAAACGAGATAGAATAGTGTGCCCGAGCGTACCCTCAAGCAAGAGAACTGGAAGCGCGCTTGCCTGGCAATCTGCTAGATAGGAGTTCAAGACATGCTCAAACTTACTTCTGAGCTAAAGAGTAGATAGGTTTACTGGCTGATTCATCAACAGTCATTGCTTTGCCCTGCCTGGTCTTCGGTTGATGGAAAGGTGTCTATACGACTCTTTTTAAAATTCTCAGAGTGAATCTTGATGGCAAATTTACTTCTGAGAAGCACATTCTTGTATAGTCGCTAGAAAAAGTCTCCAACTAGAAAGATTTTATGGAATTGTGGAATAAGTGATAAGCATCTCTTACTCTGACCTAGATTTGTGGGATGATAAGTAATCATTTATGTTTTCAGTAAAGATAAACGAAGCTGATAAGCTTCTCAGATAAAACTTAACTCTTCTTCTAGTTATTTATTTTTCTTTATGATGCTTTCCAAGCCTTCTTCACCTTGAAATTTAGCCAGTTATTAAAAGAAAAAAAGCTCTTGTTTATTTCTCTCCTTCTTTAGTGATTAGTAACTGTTCTTTATATTCCCAAATTCTTGTTATTCTGTCAGATCTATACTTAAGAATAACTTCAAATTGACACTTAATTAGCAAACCAATAAACTATTTATGATAGCTTTCGTCATTCTATAATCCAGTTTAACTGAACCTACTCTTTCAATTGAATCTTTCATGAATTATCACCTGATTCTTTCATAAGGCGTTTGATTATATTGCATTTTATATCACATAATTTTTTGAGATCTGATTCTCTGGTTTCTCGTCAGTCATTCCTGGAAAGTTCTGGAACTGGCGCCCGTCTGGAAAGTTCTCCTCGCCCTGGAGTTTTCCAGGATTGTGGGTACGCCACTAAGAAAACACCGTCGGTCCTAAACGCTTTGTGTTTTAAAGTTTTAAATGTCGTCCATGAATGGCAGAGTCAAAGGACAGTGACAATGCCCTGGAGAATGACCATATATACATATAATCAATGCCAAAGCCCCATCTCCATCCAAGCTAGGACCAGGGAGGGCCAGGCAATGGATGCTGATGACTCAGCACGTAGAGCTACACTGTTAAGTAGAGCTACACTATTGAAAAAAACCGTAATTCTAATCGGAAATTCTACGTGAAAATATACTGTTCTCAGACGTATTTCAGTAAAATACAGGCGACCGTAATTTTACCAAACATGATTATTGTCTTTTACGGGTTGGTGACCGTAATATCACTAATTTACGTCAATATATCCGTTTTTAAGAGGGTAAATACCTGGCAACATTTATTCCAGGATTTTTACCGTTTTTTACGGCAAATTTTTATCAGTGTATAGGCTCTCCCAAGCCCCCATCCATAGCTCACAAGGATGGTGAGGTTACAGACACTACAAGAAACTATCTAGCTTGAGCAGTACTCGAACTCAAGCCTGACAGATCACCAGGCAGGGACGTTTCCAATAGGCCACTAATAAACAGACATTTTATTGTCATCAATTACCTTATACTCAGGCAGGTTAGCTTGCATACTTTTATATATCACTCCTTCTCTATTATTATTATTATTATTATTATTATTATTATTATTATTATTATTATTATTATTATTATTATTATTATTATTATTATTATTACTTGCTAAGCCATAACCCTAGTTGGAAAAGCAGGATGCTATATGACCAAGGGCTCCAACAGGGTAAATAGCTCAGTGCGGAAAGGAAACAAAGAAAAATAGAATATTTTAAGAAGAGCAACAACATTAAAAGAAACATCTTTTATATAAACTATAAAAAAACTTTAACCAAACAAGAGGAAGAGAAATAAGATAGAATAGTGTGCCCGAGTGTACCCTCAAGCAAGAGAACTCTAACCCAAGACAGTGGAAGACCACGGTACAGAGTCTATGGAATTACCCAAGATTAGAGAACAATGGTTTGATTTTGGAGTGCCCTTCTAAGGGTAAATAAACTATTTGTTGTATCATCCCTGCTCACTTCTTAAAACACGTTTGCAGGCACTCTAACAAATAATAGATATGTGCAAAGCTTCTTAGCTCATACTATGTAACAACAAACAACAATCAATTCGAGTCTCAAGTGTTACTTTCATCACTTTTCGCCTTAAAACTTTGTAAGTTTTGGTAACATATTTTGGCATTTTCAAATTCACGTACGCTCTTATATTCTGTCTTCTGAATTGTCTTTTTTCTTTTTTTTTTGCATAGGTCACATATATCATGTAGGCATTATCCCATGAAATTTGCTTTTATTTTTAACGTGTTTAACCTTGCTTTCATTATTAGGATTGTCTTATCCATTGCTCTTAATAAATATAAGGCTGTTGGCCATTCCCTTATATGATTTTTCCACCAACCCTATTTTCTTTTCTTCATTTTCCCTTCTTCGATGTCTCAGAAGAGTATATAATACAGGAGAGGGGGATCCTAGCCCCCCTCATCCCGTCCCTTTTAGTGTCCTCTTACGACACGCAGTGATACGTTGGCGCTATTCTAATTGTTGTTATGTCCCCATCGGCCACAGTTCCGGTAGGCCCTGCTGCTTCCTCCGGTCGCCTTGGATGACCGCGGAGGTAGCAGAAGTAGGGGATTCAGCGTTATGAAGCTTCATCTGTGGTGGATAACGGGGGAGGGTAAGCTGTGGCACCCCTAGCAGTAACAGCCGAACTCGGTTGAGTCCCTTGTTAGGCTGGGAGAAACGTAGAGAGGAAAGGTCCCCTTTTTTTCATTTGTTTGATGTCGGCTACCCACCAAAATTGGGGATAAGTGACTTGGTATATAGATAGATTTTCCCCTCAGTCTTTTCTATAATTATTTTCTAACAGTTCTTAATTATTTTATTTCAATTTTATATTTATAACTAATTTCTTCAATGTAGCTAAGGAGTTCTTCAACTGATCCTCAATTATATCTGACTAGTCTCTTTTCATCAGTGTTTATGATGTTATGGAAGAGCATTAATTTATCATATTCTAATTTGTAGGACACTAGTCATATTCCTGTTTCTGCTATGATGCCCCAATATGGAGTATTTGCAAGTTGTTCATACATAATCAAAGGTAGAAGAGACTCTTTAGCTATGGTAAGCAGCACTCCTAGGAGAAGGACACTCCAAAATTAAACCATTGTTCTCTAGTCTTGGGATGTGCCGTAACCTCTGTACCATGGCCCTCCACTGTCATGGATTAGAGTTCTCTTGCTTGAGGGTACACTTGGTTACGCTGTTCTACCTTATTTCTCTTCCTCTTGTTTGTTTTGAAGTTTTTATAGTTTATATATAAAAGATCTGATTTAAGGTTGTTACTGTTCTTAAGATATTTTGTTCTAATTATTTATTACTTCTCTTGTAGCTTATCTATTTCCTTATTTCCTTTCCTTACTGGCCTATTTTTTCCCTATTGGAGCCCTTGGGCTTATAGCATTTTGCTTTTCCAACTAGGGCTGTAACATTTATCTCTTATTTCACTTCAGATCTCCACATTAGCAAATATTGTTTGGAACATCTTCTGTTTCATATATTTTACTCTGACTTCCAATTATATTTTTCATGCTCTCCTCGTGTCTTCATGTTTACATGATTCTTTGGCTTTTCTTATTCATACTAACATCTTTGCTATCTCTCTCCCAGATGCATCTACTCCCTAACTATTCTAGAAGTTTTATTCCAGCTGTGACCAAGTTGTGGAATGATCTTCCTAATCGTGTAGTTGAATCAGTGGAACTTCAAATGTTCAAACTTCCAGCAAATGTTTTTATGTTGAAAAGGCTGATATAATTCTTTTTATAGGTTATATATAAAAGATCTTTCTGTTTTTAATGTTGTTAATGTTCGTGAAATATTTTTTTTTAATTGTTCATAATTTTTCATGTAGTTTATTCATTTCCTTATTTCCTTTCCTCATTGGGCTCTTTTCCCTTTTGGAGCCCTTATAGGGTTTATAGTATCTTGCTTTTCCAACTAGGGTTGTACCTTAAATAATAATAATAATAATAATAATAATAATAATAATAATAATAATAATAATAATAATAATAATAACATACTTGGTGGCCCGTTCTACCTAACAGATTTCAGAATCCAGATAGCTCACTCCACAACACTATGTTTGTGGACCCACTGCTAGAGGTATAGATTCAAAGCTTAGTTTCATTAATTACTTCCGACATAGACACCCCAGCTTATATACCTTTATTTATAGCTTCTAAACTCTGTGTGATATATCAGGTAACGTCTTTTGTTAGCAATTCTAAGTACCAGGATTCTATGCTACTTTTTCTAAATTTCCTTAATTCTCTATAGCTGAACAAATGCCTCACTATAGAAAACTCAAAGTCTATTCTTGTCATTCCTGTTTCTATAATTTTCTTTTTAGTCTATCATATTCAACATTGTCTTCAGTACTATTTCAGCTTCCTTAGTGTTGAGTTCTCCTGTGTAATCTCTTCTTCCATTACCTTTTACAAACCTTATCTTTATCATTTTTGCTTTCTTTTCTTCTATTTCTATTTTATTTACATCTGTATCTTTGTCTTTTATTTATTTCTTGAGTTCTCACTTTTTATAATTTCTAACATCTTTAATTTCAATATACTTTTTGTATATTGCTGAAAGATTTTTTTTTCCCCAACATTCCCCATATGATTCCACTATTTGGTCTTGCACTATCTCCTTAACTATTCCTTTATCATCTGATGTTATGAAAAAGCATCGCCTTTTTATACTCCATTATATTCTCTACTTACCATATGTCCGTTTTAGCTATTAAGATCCAATCCTATGCATTTACAAATTATTCAAACATTGCTTTTAATTCTTCCATATCTTTATCCTTTAGAACATCCTTCGTCTCAGTATTTACAAATAGACTATAACCCAATAAAGAGACTCTTTAGCTATGGTAAGCAGCTCTTTTAGGAGAAAGATACTCCAAAGTCAAACTACTGTTCTCTGGTCTTGGGTAGAGCTATAGCCTCTGTACCATAGTCTTCCTTAGTCTTGGATTAGAATTCTCTTGCTTTAGGGTACACTCGGGCACGCTGATCTATCTTGTTCTTCCTCATATATTTTTGATATTTTAAGTTTTTATAGTTTATTTACGAATTATCTAATTGAATGTTGTTACTGTTCTTAAGATATTCAATTTTGATTGTTCTTTGTTTCTCAGGTGGTTTATTTATTTCCTCGTTTCCATTCCTCACTGAGCTACTTTTTCCTGTCGGAGTCCTTGGGCACATAGGATACTGCTTTTTCAATTAGGGTTGTAGCTTAGC
The DNA here is from genome assembly GCF_036898095.1 of Palaemon carinicauda. Classification (NCBI taxonomy): domain Eukaryota; kingdom Metazoa; phylum Arthropoda; class Malacostraca; order Decapoda; family Palaemonidae; genus Palaemon; species Palaemon carinicauda. Next base: position 96,122,088 of record NC_090749.1, on the reverse strand, counting down.
TAGTAATAATAATAATAATAATAATAACAATAATAATATTAATAATAACAACAACAACAACAACAACAACAATAACAACAACAACAACCACAAATAATAATAATAATAATAATAATAACAGCAACCTCAATAATAATAATAATAATAATAATAATAATAATAATAATAATAATAACAGCAACCTCAATAATAATAATAATAATAATAATAATAATAATAATAATAATAATAATAATAATCTCCCCACAAATGCTAATCCTCCCACTTTATTAACGTCTAAATACACCTAACTTCTTGCACCCTTTTGCTTGTGTCCTTTTTCTGAGTACCATTCTCTTAGGTATTCATGCTCCTACTGGGTCAATCCTTCCATTTCTAAACCCTCCTTTAATATCTCCAACTTGTTTTTTCAAGTCTTATAATCAAAACCACTGACATCTGAGGATTGGTACTTAAAGTAAGTTCCTTAAGTGTTTTCTTAATGCTGTATTTAATGGTTTTCTCTACTTTGTAGGTAGTAGGTTGACCGGGGCACCATCTACTCGTTGAGATGCTACCGCTAGAGAGTTATTGGGCCTTTTGACTGGCCAGACAGTACTACATTGGATTCTTCTCTCTGGTTACGGTTCATTTTCCATTTGCCTAAACACACACATACACAACGAATAGGCTGGCATATTCTTTGCTTATTCTCTTCTGTCCTTATACACCTGACAATACTGAGATTACCAAACAATTCTTCTTCACTCAAGGCGTTAACTACTGCACTGTAATTGTTCAGTGGGAGCTTTCCTCTTGTTAAGGGTAGAAGAGGCTCTTTAGCTATGGTAAGGAGCTCTTCTAGGAGAAGGACACTCAAAAATCAAACCAGTGTTCTCTAGTCTTTGGTAGTGCCATAGCCTCTGTACCATGGTCTTCCACTGTCTCGGATTAGAGTTCTCTTGCTTGAAAGTACGCTCGGGCACGCTGTTCTGTCTAGTTTCTCTTCCTCTTGTTTGTTAAAGTTTTTATAGTTTATATTGGAGATATTTATTTCAATGTTGTTACTCTTCTTAAAAATTCTATTTTTCCTTGTTTCCTTTCCTCACTGGGCTAGTTTCCCTATTGGAGCCCCTTTGCTTATAACATCCTACTTTTCCAACTAGGGTTGTAGCTTAGCAAATAATAATAATAATAATAATAATAATAATAATAATAATAATAATAATAATAATAATATATGTTAATACTGAGGCTTCCCAACCATTCTGATGTTTTCGAATAGCATTATTATTATTATTATTATTATTATTATTATTATTATTATTATTATTATTATTATTATTATTATTATTATTTTCTAAGCTCAGTGAGGAAAGTAAATATGGAATCCGATAGAAGTGTGCCTGGGTGTACCCTCAAGCAAGAGAACTCTAACCGAAGACAGTGGAAGACCATGGTACAGAGGCTATGTCCCTACCCAAGACTAGAGAACAATGGTTTGATTTTAGAGTATGCTTCTCCTAGAAGAGCTGCTTACCATAGCTAAAGAGTCTCTTCTACCCTTACCAAAAGGAAAGTAGCCACAGAACAATTACAATGCAGTAGTTAACCCTTTGAGTAAAGAAGAATTGTTTGTTCAGCTTAGTGTTGTCAGGTATATGAGGAAAGAGGAGAATATGTTAAGAATAGGACAGACTAATCAGTGTATGTGTAAGCAAAAGAAAAAAGAGCCGTAAACAGTGTGGGGTCGATTGTGGTATGACTGACCAATCAAAAGACCCAATAACTCTCTAGCGGAAGTAGAGTCATAGAGTCAAGTCTCTATAATGGCTCATCACAATATGATCCTTTCTCCCCTCCCTCTTCATTTGAAATCTCTCAAGGTACTCCTCGTCCCTCCATCCTCAGAGTCGAAGACGATCAGATGCCCGAGGGACTGACGGGGGGCGTCAGGACGTGGCGGCAGTTTCTGAAGTATCGCAAGAGGCGGCAGGAACTCATGGAGGAAGCCGAAGACGCTTCTGCCAAGAAGGCCACTGCCACGGCGAACCTGCAGGCCATGGACGTGCATCGCCAGACACTCCTGCTGCAGGAGCGTAAGGTAATGGGCGGATATTGCAATACTGTGCAGAGGTGATTGTTTGTGTGTGTGTTTGTTTGTGAACAGCTTCCGGGCCACAATTCCAATCGTAGAATAATGAAACTTGCAGGAATTAACTGTTATGTAAAAAGCTGGAAATGAATAAATTTAGGAAGATCAAGGTCAAAAGTCAAGGTAAAGGTCAAGCAAAATGTCCAATTGACGTAATCAGCCAGAAGTTTGGACATCGTTGTCACAGAGACTTCAAACTTGGTTCGTGTTTGAGTGTATGGAAAATCCCCGCCAAATAATACATGTCAAGGTCAAAGGTTAAGGTTGAGCAAAAGGTCGAGAAATAAGCTGACACGGTGGAGGTTTGTGCTTTACTGAGTTCCCCTCTAGGTATTGTTGTATTTATTACTTTTGTACCCATTTTGTTATAATTTATGAGAGGCTTGGGACGTTAACTTTTTGCGTACGCGTGTGGGAGCCAGTGGTGAGAGAGATTGGCCCATGTTGGATGACGGCAAGTCTAAACAAGGTGGTCACTCTCCATTGACAATGACGCATCTTGATTAATATTGATAATGATAATGAAAAATAACCAGAGGGACAATCAGTAGAGGGCTGACCTCCGCCGCGGCATATTATATCTCAACTTGTTGTTTGACCTTGACCTTGACCTTTGACCTTAACATACTTTAATTGGCATGGATTTTCATATACCCAAATATGAACCAAGTTTGAAGTCTCTGTGACAACGATGTCCTAGCTTATGGCTGATTACGTTAATTGGTCATTTTTCTTGACCTATACTTTGACCTTTGACCTTGATCTTCCAAAATTTAATCATTTCCAGCTTTTTACATAACAGTTAATCCCTGCAAGCTTCATTACTCTACGATTAAAATTGTGGCCAGGAATCTGTTTACAAAACACACACACACACTCACACACGCACACACACAAACAAACACACAAACAGGGGCGAAAACATAACCTCCTTCCAACTTCGTTTGCGGAGGTAACAGTTTAATCATCACAATGATAAAAAATTCTTACTTTTTATATTGTGTTTTGTTTCGTTCAAGCCTGGGCTTCATACGGACACTATATTATTGTCCTTAATATAAAAGAAAATGAATTTCACCACCTTAAAGCATTTTCAATATTTTTTATTTTCTTTTTGGCTTTCAGTTATGTTAAAGTTATTTTCGTAACTATTTTTATATGATTTTTTTTGTTTCATAATAATGTGTATTCATATTCAACACACACATACACACAAGTATATATATATATATATATATATATATATATATATATATATATATATATATATATATATCATGTGATTTTCTTCGTCTATGGGACGTTAAAAATTGCTTATAATGCATCCTTTGGCCATAAGATAATAATATCAATAATAGCATATAGAAATTTCAATCAATAACTTTAATCGTTATATCAAAGACTTTTTAACATATAATCTCCCGTGGTTACGAGACAAAATATATGACTCTTCTGCATTAAATTAATGTCTATGGAGAATCAGATATGGTTTTTAAATATATTATAATTTTTTACATTATTATATTGCAGAAATAGTCTAGTGTCCATTGAATATAAAGTAGTTTACGATTTTAGGTTTAAAAATTGAAATATAGAAAACGATCATTCCACAGAAAACGTCTTTCAATGGCTAACGATAATGGAGAAGACACACACACACACATCATCATCATTATCATCATCATCAGCCGTTGATAGTCCACTGCAGGACAAAGGCCTTAAACATGTCCTTCCACTTCTGTCCGTTTATGGATTTTCTATGCCAGCAAATTTTCTCAGGTCGTCAATCCTTCATCTTCTCTTGCTAACCCTGCTTCTTTTATAATCTCTGGGGGCGTTCATATGCTTTCCTAAAATGATATTTAAGTTATTTTAGGGCCATTTGAAGGCTTGTGGTAGCATTATTTTCCTAAAAATAAATATATAAATCTACATACATGGTTAAGATGACAAAGTTGTTTTTATTTTTTTATGTAATATGTCTTAATGGAGTAGTAGGCTACTTATATATATATATATATATATATATATATATATATATATATATATATATATATATATATATATATATATATATATATATATATATATATATATATATATACGGTAGTATACTGTATCTATATATATATATATATATATATATATATATATATATATATATATATATATATATATGTGAAGAATTTTCTTCACTCTTCTTCTTTTAATCGTATTTTTAGCTCTTCTACTAATACTATAGCTACCCCTTAAACATTCTCTCCTACATCTAGTTTTCTTTCACGAAACATAGGGAGGACTAACCTAAACTTGTTGACAGTGGCGCATGCCATGCTCGTGACGTCACAGCGTAGATACGCACGTTAGAGGGCCTTAGTGTAACCACGGCGTATGTTTGGTTCTTTCCTTAAACTACATGGGTCGAGATTAAAATTCCTAAACTACATTTTTATATAAATTCCAATACTGCTGAATTAATGCATCTTATATTTCTCAATACCAATTAAGGTTTGTTAATTTTAAGATGTATGCCCACCGCACCAGTCCATTGCTAATTAATCATTTTAAATATTAATTTTTAGCAAGCCAGAATAGGTAGGATTATTGTATATATAACCTCCCTCAGAGCAGCAAGATTTATCTGAGTATTTAGTACA
>NC_090749.1:96102297-96112297 GCF_036898095.1 Palaemon carinicauda | reverse complement strand
TGTCCTCATACGCCTGACAACACTGAGATTATCAAACAATTCCTCTTGGCTAAAGGGGTTCACTACTGCTCTGTAATTGTTCAGTGGCCACTTTCCTCTTGGTAACGGTAGAAGAGATTTTTAGCTATGGTAAGCAGCTCTTCTAGGAGAAGGACACTCCAAAATCAAACCATTGTTCTCTAATTTTGGGTAATGCCATAACCTCTGTACCATGGTCTTCCACCGTCTTGGGTTAGAGTTCTCTCTCTTGAAGGTACACCCGGGCACACTATTCTATCTATTTCCTCTTCCTCTTGTTTTGTTGAATTTTTTATAGTTTATATAGGAAATATTTATTCTAACGTTGTTACTGTTCTTAAGATATTTCATTTTTCCTTTTTTCCTTTCCTCACTGGGCTATTTTCCCTGTTGGGGCCCTGAGCTTGAAGCATCCTGCTTTTCCAATTAGGGTTGTAGATTAGCGAGGAAGTAAATATATTTTTTTTTTTTTTTTTTTATAGATGGAATGTCTTGGTACAGGCAACTTTCAGTCGTTAGAAAATTAAATCTTGGGTTCACCAGTCTTGGTAAATTTAGAACTTGGAGATAGTTAATGATAAATTTGGATGTTTAATAGGAGCTAATATTGTTGTTGGATGCCCAAAGAAAGTTTATGTTAATTATAGACTCCTAGGAGGAGTTAATGGCAATTCTGGACGTCTAGAGGAAGGTTATGTTAATTATAGACTTCTAGAAGGAGTTAATGGCAATTCTGGACATCTGGAGAAAGTTTATGTTAATGATAGACTTCTAGAAGGAGTTAATAGCAATTCTGGACATCTAGAGAAAATTTATGTTGATTATAGACTCCTAAAAGGAGTTAATGGCAATTCTAGACGTCTAGAGAAAGTTTATGTTATTTATAGACTCCTAGAAGGAGTTAATGACAATTCTGGACGTGTAGAGAAAGTTTATGTTAATCATAGACTTCTAGAAGGAGTTAATGGTAATTCTGGACATCTAGAAAAAGTTTATGTTAATTATAGACTCCTAAAAGACGTTAATGGCAATTCTGGAAGCCTAGAGAAGGTTTATGTTAAATCTGGACTCCTGGTAGGATTTAATGTTAATTTTGAATGCCAGTAAGGGTTAGCAATGTTTATATCAAATGCTTGGAAGGAGTTGATGCTAGTTTTCAAATCTTCATCTTGATCTTACTACAAATTTCATTTCATTAGACGATTTCAGTTTCGGATGCCTGGACAATGGTTCTCAAATGCTGTTGGAAAGTAGTATTTAAATAAGATTTTCGTATAACTGGCCTACAGAATCTGGTATGAATTCATTCCTTTCATATTCCCAGTCTCATACAAGGGCATGAAAACAAGATAACGAGCAAGAAGGAAATCATTCTGATCATTAATCATATCATAAATTCATCCCCTTCACCATTGTGGTCATTAACCACAGCATATTCTCATTCATTTCTCCCCTTTCCTTCTCTTTCCCTCTCTTTATTCGCTTTATCTCTGTCACCCGATTCAGTTATTGATCGTTTTCTCCACAGGTGGGGAAAGACGTGATGTCGGCGGCCTTGGACGTTGTCGAAGGGGAAACCAAACAAGATTCAACTCAGCTCTACGCTTCCCTCCAGAGACTTCAGCAGGTGACATCATGATTCTGTAGACTTCTTCTCTCTTAGTATCATTGTGCTTTCTCTCCCCATATCTCCCTTTGATTATGGTACAACCCCATATTAGTCAGCTGATTCTAAGATGCATGATTAACTGTTTAACCCTACAAAAACCAAATGAAATTTTAACAGAATCTGATTCTTCTCGCTGGTGAGGTGAGTCCTCTATCCACTGTTATAGAGGACTTATTATTCCCAGTATTATTCTAAAGTAGTTAAGTGTCATCAGTTAATCGTATTTCTTGGATTTCAATAGGCTTAGAAAACGGGGTGAGTTCTCCATTGATAGGTAGAAGTGAAAGAAAGATGGACATTTTCATATGCAGGGAGAAATCAAATGGAATGTATGAAAAGAAAAAAGGTAGAAACCAGTGCGGCTGCTAGGAATGTATGCGTAAATGCCACATTTTTGCAAGTACCATAGAGTTATAAATGATGGGCATTGGATATTTCTATTATTCATATCATGTAATTGTGTCGTTCCAACCCGGTTGGTGCCTTTGGAGACAGCCAAGATATATAATGTGATATCTGGTTTGAGTATACAATTGCTTGTCAATTTTAGGAGTCAAGAAACACTTGCGTAATTCTAAGCTTACTGATTAATCCTTCCTAACCCCAAACTCTAGCCCAGATGTTCCCAATATCCATTTAATTACTGACACCAGCATTTGAACAGCTCCACGCGGACCGCGCCAAGGACGTGTCGTCCTCCTCGGACGCGCTGAACCGACGCGTCGAGAAGACCAGGAAGCGAGTAGGATCCCTGCAGCAGGAAGTGGAGTCCCTGGCCCAAGAAATCGACGAGCTCCAGGGCAAGATCACGCAGGCTCAGCCGGAGATGGTCGTCTTACGACGCGAGAACAGGTAGGTTTTGGACCCGTACTGTTGATTCCAGAGGCGATAGTAGTTTAAGTTCAAAGTTGGAGCAAATGTTTTTATGTTGACCAGGCTGACATGAGTCTTTTTATAGTTTATATATGACATATCTGTTTTTGACGTTGTTAATAGTTTATATAGGACATACAGTATCTGTTTTGACGCTGTTACTGTTCTTAGAATGATATATTGTTAATTTATTCTCATCATTTATTTATTTCCTTATTTCCTTTCCTCACTGGGCTATTTTTCCCTGTTGGGGCCCTTGGGCTTATAGCATCTTGCTTTTCCAACTAGGGTTGTAGCTTGGCTAGTAATAATAATAATAATAATAATAATAATAATAATAATAATTGACCATTTCTACATAAATAATCAATATATGCTATCATTTATTATTGATGATGGAAAGGCTTATAAAAAATGAAGGAATGAAAAAATGGCACTTACTAACATTCCTGTTCCTCTGGAGCAGATAGTATATCTTATACCTCTGTCATGTCAACAAACATCTTGCACTAGGCAACACTGAGGAGGCTTTATCAACATCCTCTTTTTCATAATGTAAATGTTATTTGACAGTTGCTATTAAATGTGTATGTTTATGCTTGTGTTGATTTGTAAGATAATGAATGGTACTCATCAGGAGTTTAATTTCTATACAGTCTCATAGATCTATTAAGAAATCTTGATCCTTATTGTAATATACATATGTATATATATATATATATATATATATATATATATATATATATATATATATATATATATATTCCTACCTCATACTGGGATCGAAACTTAGCCCCTTCAAATGAAAGGACAGGCCGCTTGCAACTATGCCACCAGAAGCTCAAAAGAAGTCGGAACCCAACTTCTTTTAAGCCTCTGGTTGCATGGTTGGAAGCTACCTGGCCTTTCATTTGAAGGGGCTAGGTTTCGATCCCTAGTATGAGGTAGGAATTTGTTTCTATTTGAGTACGATATTGTGTTGATTTTCAACCACACACACACACACACACACACACACACACACATATATATATATATATATATATATATATATATATATATATATATATATATATATATATATATAAATATATATATATATATATATATATATATATATATATATATATATATATATATATATATATATAAATTTATATATATATATAAATGAATTTCAAGATTTCTAGTAACCTTAATTGATTTAACCTCGTTATGAATTTGAAAAATTTAACAAAACTCCTTTACGAATTGACCTGGAACTTGGTTCGTCATACATATTACAAAGGTTAATTAGAATTATAAGATATATGATTTCTGTTTAAAAATACAAATCTCTTTATTGCTCCTCGCTCTGCAATTGCCAAAATAAAAAAAATGAATAAAATATATTTTAGGTCACATTTCAGTATCAATATATAACTAATTTAAGGAACCCTATGAATTTGTACCTAAGAGGCTGCTACTGACAGGACTTCGACAAGCATTGTTTTGATAATGTGCTCACAACTAATAAAATTTATGCTTGTTACTTATGAAATTTGTTCTTGTAACTTATGAAATTTATGTTTGTAACTTATGAAATCTATGCTTGTAACTTATGAAATTTATGCTTGTTACTTATGAAATTTATGCTTGTAACTTTTGAAATATATGCTTGTAACTTATAAAATCTATGCTTGTAACTTTTGAAATTTATGCTTGTAACTTATAAAATTTATGCTTGTAACTTTTGAAATATATGCTTGTAACTTATAAAATTTATGCTTGTAACTTATGAAATTTATGCTTGTAACTTATAAAATTTATGCTTGTAACTTTTGAAATTTATGCTTGTAACTTATAAAATTTATGCTTGTAACTTATGAAATTTATTCTTGTAACTTATAAAATTTATGCTTGTAACTTTTGAAATTCATGCTTGTAACTTATAAAATTTATGCTTGTAACTTATAAAATTTATGCTTGTAACTTATGAAATTTATTCTTGTAACTTATAAAATTTATGCTTGTAACTTTTGAAATTTATGCTTGTAACTTATAAAATTTATGCTTGTAACTTTTGAAATTTATGCTTGTAACTTATAAAATTTATGCTTGTAACTTTTGAAATTTATGCTTGTAACTTATAAAATTTATGCTTGTAACTTTTGAAATTTATGCTTGTAACTTATAAAATTTATGCTTGTAACTTTTGAAATTTATGCTTGTAACTTATAAAATTTATGCTTGTAACTTATGAAATTTATTCTTGTAACTTATAAAATTTATCCTTTTAACTTATGAAATTTATGCTTGTAACTTTTGAAATTTATGCTTGTAACTTATAAAATTTATGCTTGTAACTTATGAAATTTATTCTTGTAACTTATAAAATTTATCCTTTTAACTTATGAAATTTATGCTTATAACTTATAAAATTTATGCTTGTAACTTTTGAAATTTATCCTTTTAACTTATAAAATTTATCCTTTTAACTTATGAAATTTATGCTTATAACTTATAAAATTTATGCTTGTAACTTTTGAAATTTATCCTTTTAACTTATAAAATTTATTCTTTTAACTTATAAAATTTATCCTTTTAACTTATAAGATTTATGCCTGTAACTCATAGAATTTATGCTTGTAACTTAAATAATTTATGCTTGTATATCCTCAATATTTGTTCACCAACAAAAAAGACAAAAACCCTGGTCTCCCTTTCCCCAATCTTGTAAATACACACCAGCCATAAAAGGGTTAATGCCACTTACCAAAAGTAAACAAAGGTAAATCTTGAGCTGGATTCTGACGTAAAATAATAATCCTTCTCCCCAGGTTACGACGCATCATGGCTTGCAACGACCTGGCTTCCCAGATGCGCCGTCGGCAAGCGGCCATCGTGGACCTGGAACACGAGCTGGAGACGCTTCGGCTGAGGACGTTCCCCATGCTGTCGCGCCCTCCGGCAAACCCATCCTAGGGCGGTTCTAAGCCTATGAATCAATGGAAAGAAGGCCTAATTGTTCATGGATTTTAGATATGTGAGAAATACTAGATGGTTTGTGTAGACCAAGAGGTTTGGTTGGTCAGTGGCAATGTTGCATTTTTAACACAGTCGCTTTTTGAAAAATGGTTGGTTACTAAGCTTGATGTTTTTTTTTTATTTTGTTATTAAAAAAACCATGAATTTTTTTTTGTGTATTATTATGGTTACCGTCCAATGAATATAGTTTTTTTTTTATTATTCATTAAAGATGCTTTAAAACAATGCTTTACCTAACTGGGGTGACCAACAATGAACAGGAGATGCTCTGGCATATATGCCACAGCTGCTACAAAATGTGGGCCTAGCAGTCTCACCTTAAGACTCAGCTAATCCCTCAAAACAGCTGGAGCAGCGGATATAAGAGAGGGAATGCTCTAAAGGGTTAAGATCAGAATATGCAAATAGGAAATTAGAAAAAAAAGTAATATTATAACAGACTTAAAGAGTAAAGAGGAATATGTATAGAGTTGCAATAAGGCGTTTGAAGTAAAGAGGCAGAGTTGTATGTGCATATTAATACATATTTGTATGTATGCATGTATATATATATATATATATATATATATATATATATATATATATATGTGTGTGTGTGTGTGTGTGTGTGTGTAAGTATGTCATCATAGTATGTTCCAGTTTTGATATCCGCATTTCTTTTTTCTTCCCATATATTTCAAAAAACGTTGGTTAAAGTCAACAGAATTTAAATTTGCAGTCGTTTAGCCCCGAGGGCAACCTCCATACCACCATAGCTCTCATACACCTACCCAGGAGAGAGAGAGAGAGAGAGAGGAGAGAGAGAGAGAGAGAGAGAGGAGAGAGAGAGAGAGAGAGAGAGAGAGAGGAGAGAGAGAGAAGGGTATATCAGATTAAAGATTTAGAATTAATCAGCCACTTCCTTGAGAAAACTCTCAAGATCTTTTGTCGTGTCACAAGTAATCAAGTTCCCTGCCGAGAAGAAAACAGAAAATACGAGACCTTTTGAAATAGGGTGCGACACTCTGTCAATGTTTGTCGAGCCGTAATGTTTCGAGACATTGGACTTATTAATCGGGTGTTCAGAGAAAACGCCTCAATATTTGATGTAAACAATCGAGTCAAGTTGAGCTTCCATGTTATTATTATTATTATTATTATTATTATTATTATTACTAGCTAATCTACAACCTTAGTTGGAAAAGCCAGATGCTATAAGCCCAAGGGCTCCAAAAGCGAAAAATAGTGAGGGTTTTGTAACCTTATCTGAGTAGGGATACCTTAACTGGGGCCTGTGTATCACCATGATCAGCAAAGCTCTACTAGTCAGGGTCTTCACTACTAGGTTGGTTTGCTGTGAGCGATCAGACAAAAATCTCCCGCCATCACCAATCCGCACCGGCTAGCGTGTTGATGAAAACTAGCTGAACCCCAGACATGAATAAAGACAGGTCTGAGGCCTTTGTCCTACAGTGGCAGGAAACTGCTCCATTTATTGTTGATATATATATATATATATATATATATATATATATATATATATCTATATATATATATATATATATATAAAACTAATGGTATTTTACAGCTACAAGCAGCAATATATTTAAATGAGGTTCAAATTGCTTTGTTGATGCCAACAGCTCTCTCAGCAATGAGAGAGAGAGAGACGAGAGAGAGAGAGAGAGAAGGAGAGAGAGAGGAGAGAGAGAGAGAGAGAGAGATTCATAGCTTCCAATAAATCAGCAATAGTTGAACGCATAGGAGTTTGGAGGCTCTTGGCAGCCTTATTTTGTGAATTTTTGGAGGCTTTCAAAGCCAATATTGTTGATGTTTACAGTCAGTTGTGTGCAAATTTGGAAGCCTTGGAAGACATTACTACGTAAAATTTGGAAGCTCTTAGAAGCCGATAGTGTGTGAATTTGTAAGTACCTATGAGTCATTAGTTAGACGCCATTATTGTGTACATTCAGAGGTATTTAAAAGACGTTATTGTGAGAATTTAGAATCTAATAGAAGTCAATTTTTAATGGACAAAATTAAGAGGCCTTTTACTATGCACATTTGAAAGTCTTTGGAAGCTGCTAATATGTGAATTTGAAACCAATTGGAACAATTATCAGAAAATTTGGAGACCTTTGGAAGCCTCTGTTGATGAATAGGGTGGCCTTTGGAAGCAGTTATTGTACGAATTTAGAGACTTTGGAAGCCATTGTTGGGCGATACTGAGGCTTTTGGAAGCAGTAACTTAGGAAATTTTTAAGCATTGGAAGCCATTGTTGACGAATAGGGAGACATTAGAGGCAGTTATTATACAGATTTAGAGGCCTTAGGAGCCATTGTTGGGGAAATACTAAGACTTTTGGAAGCAGTAATATATGGAATTTGGAGGCCTTTGGAAGCCTTTGTTGACGAATAGGGAGGCCTTTGGAAGCCTTTGTTGACGAATAGGGAGGCCTTTGGAAGCCTTTGTTGACGAATAGGGAGGCCTTTGGAAGCCTTTGTTGACGAATAGGGAGGCCTTTGGAAGCCTTTGTTGACGAATAGGGAGGCCTTTGGAAGCAGTTATATACAGATTTAGAGGCCTTTGGAAGCCATTGTTGGGCGAATACTAAGACTTTGGGAAGCAGCAATAGAGGAATTTGAAGGCCTTTGGAAGCCTTTGTTGACGAATAGGGAGGCATTTGGAAGCAGATATCATACAAATTTAGAGGCCTTTGGAAGCCATTGTTGGGCGAATACTGAGGTTTTTGGGAGCAGTAATAGGGGAATTTGGAGGCCTTTGGAAGCTTTTGTTGACGAATGGGGAGGCCTTTGGAAGCAGATATCATACAGATTTAGAGGCCTTTGGAAGCCATTGTTGGGTAAATACTAAGACTTTTGGAAGCAGTAAAATAGGAATTTGAAGGCCTTTGGAAGCCATTGTTGACAAATAGGGAGGCCTTTTGAATCAGTTATTATACAATTTAGAGTCCTTTGAAGGCCATTGTTAAGCGAATATTGAGGCCTTTGGAAGCAGTAATCGAGAATATTTTGAGGCCTTTGGAAGCCATTGTTAGGCGATAACTGAGGCCTTATTACTATGTGAATTAGGAGACATTTGGAAGCCCTTATTAAGTGATTTTGGAGTCAATTGGAAGACACTACTACAGGAGTTTTGAGGCCTTTAGAAGTCATTAGTGGGCGAACTCAGAGGCCTTTGGATTGGAAGTCATTAGTATTAAATCTGAGGAAGAGCTTGCCATCTTTTGAATAGACGCTTTATCATTCCTTCAAAGGGAGGACTAGAGGAGAGGGGGAGGGCTAGGGGTGAGGGGTACTAGTCACCTCCCTCTGGTCAGTAATGAATCTTCTTGGGATGAGATTGCGAGACTCACACCCTTTTTGGCTGTGGATGCCACCCACACAGTCAACTATCTACCAAGTACATAATTTAATAGCTTATGTCAACGAAATTTATCGGGTGAAAGATAATACAGAGAGAGAGAGAGAGAGAGAGAGAGAGAGAGAGAGAGGGATCCGAACAATGAAAGTAATATAAAGAACGTTGGTGACTGTCAATATTATAGAACAGAATAATAAATGAAGCTGGCTTCCATCTCTCTCTCTCTCTCTCTCTCTCTCTCTCTCTCTCTCTCTATTGTGCCGATATGCTGAACAAATTTTGATGCATATGTTATATTCATCTCAAAGAACACACCTCCGATTACACATGCCCTCTCTCTCTATCTCTCTCTCTCTCTCTCTCTCTCTCTCTCTCTCGATCAAAGTTTGACTTCTTGAAGCAATGCATACGAAATGAGAACAAATGTCCCAAGATGAAAACCATCGTACATTGTGTATTGAGTTCTCTTACATTCTTAGCATATCAAACGATGTGTGAGAGCACCCTTTTTTATTTATTATATTGTAATTCTATGCTCTTTTGAAGTTATCAGACATCGTGCCTCAAACATCAGACATTAGACCATCAGACCATCACACATTGACAGACACTGAACTTTGAAGATCAGAAATTGGACTTACATACATACACAAGCTTAACATCATTATCATCATCATCACCCGTCACCAGCCCATTGCAGGACAAAGGCCTAAGACATGGTTTTACAATCACGTCTGTTTATGGTCTTTCAATGCCAGTATATACCCACCAACTTTCTGAGTTCGTTAATCCATCGTCTTCTCTTCCTTCCCTTACTTCTTTTGCAATCTCTAGGGACCTATTCTGTTATTCTTAATGTCCATCTATTGTCTGTCATTCTAATTATATGTCCTGCCGATGTCCATTTCTTTTCTTACATGTTGTTAGAATATCGTTTACTTTAATTTGCTCTATCAGTATCCATGTTGCTCTTTTTCTGTCTCTTAGTGTTATTTCCCATCATTATTCTTTACATAGCTCTTTGAGTTGTAACTAGCTTATGTTCTAAG
>NC_090749.1:96084797-96092297 GCF_036898095.1 Palaemon carinicauda | reverse complement strand
TATGGTAGTGGGACAGAATGCCTAATGACGTAATGCCTAAGGACAGAATGCCTAAGGACAACACGGACAAAATGCCTAATTCCTCAACACGGACAAAATGCCTAACAGACATAATGCCTATTGGACAAAACGCCTTCTAGGCAAAATTTTCTTATTTAGCATTTTTAAGTAAATTATTCGATATTAGTAAAGATCTTACAGTTAAAACCCATATAATACCCAACAAGCTGTTGTTCATTTTATTTAACATTTTTGAATAGATTATTCGAGATTATATGGTTAAAACCCATATAACCACCCAATAAGCTGTAGTTTATTATACTTTTCATTTTGCTCTTTGAAAGGCAGAAAAAACTTACACTTCCTTCCCTCAAACAAATTTCTTTATCAATCATTTCAGTTTTTGTAAGAAACCCTTCAGTCCAAAATGGAAATCCTCACCAGTAATAAAGGAGGGAAAAACTAATATTTAAAGGATATGAATCAGAAAAGGTGCATATTTATACAACTAGAAAGTATTTGGAAGTCTTGAAACGTAAGAACAAGTGGTTAGGTGATGCCACTTTTAACTGTACAAGTCGGAAAAAACTGTATACGTTGCATTGTGTTGTTTCTCAAAATAAAACATTAACATTATTATGATGTGTTACATCTCGTAAAGCCTTTTCCCAGAGTCAGTGACTCTTGATTATGAACAAGCAGCAATAAAAAGTTTAATGGTTTTTTTTTTTTTTTCCAAATACTTCAATCAATGGCTGCTTCTTTCATTTCAGTCAACGTCTTTGGCGCAAAATACAAAATCTTGGTCTCCAGCGCTGCTACACGAATAATGACAATGCTTTCATAATCAAACAAATACAAGCCTTAGGTTTTGTTCCTCCAGATGATATGGCTGATCTCTTTACAAACTATTTTACTTCAATCGACCACGAAACTGACGAAATTCTGAGTAAATTCTTTGAATATTTTGTAATTAAATTGCTTGGAATATTCAGAGAGGTCGACGAACACGCCCAACCTTCGATGTTCAAATATGGAATGTGTACCATAGAATAGAATCAAATTTGCCAAGAACTATGAACTCTCTAGAAGGATGGCACCATGCTTTTAACAAGAGAGTTTCAATTACCCTCCGAACTCTCTCTAAGCTTGTAAAAAAATCCAAACTGGACAAGGCAGCATCGAGTTTATTGTCTCTTAGGTGCAAATGTTGAAAGAGTTAATAAGAAATATATTCGAGTAAATAAACGGATCAAAAAATTCATGCAACTTACAATAAGGATGTAGGATTCAAAGGGCTGTGGCACATAATCTTTGAATTTTCCTCAATTCCAGTAAATAACCTATTCATGACTAGATATATTTATATTCATTCTGTTTTATGATTTTAAATAAAACTAAAATTATTTAGTCTATATTATGTTTTTGAAGGGTAATTATTTAATAGAAAACACCTTTTTCTCTATCCTTGAGTTCCTTGGAAATTTCATATCTTATAAACATGTTGTCTATAAGTCCTCCTTAACACCAAATATATCCTAAACAAACTCCAACAAAGTCATTGAATTTCATAGCAGTATGAAGTACAGCGTAAACTGAACTGCCTTGGCCGAGGTCTGTATTCTACAGAGTGATAAGCTATCTAGTTCAATTTTGTTTTATTACTTTTCAGATGTTTTGTCCATTAGGCATTTTGTATATTAGGAATTTTGTCCATTAGGCATTATGTCTGTTAGGTATTTTGTCCGTGTTGAGGAATTAGGCATTTTGTCCTTAGGCATTCTGTCCCTAGGCATTATGTCATTACGCATTCTGTCTGCTCACGTATATATATATATATATATATATATATATATATATATATATATATATATATATATATATATATATATATATATATATATATATATGTATATATCCAAAATGTTTAAGTTTGAAAACATCTCTGAATATTGTTCTTGAAATTCCATCATTTTCCATGTCACAGCTTAGTCTTCCATCCATCAAGTGTAATCTCCATCAACTAAGAACCGTTATCAGGTAGTAAATATATAGTGTTATTATGGTGATCTGAAATCGGGACATTAAGAATGCCCCAGAGGGGTCAATGTGGGACGGGGGTGAAATGATCAAATCCAGGACATGTATCGGAAAAGCTGGACGTCTGATAACCCGACTCATTACTAATATTTTGATGTTTTGTTTATGGCATTTCATTGGATAAGTTAAGAGAGTTGTTTCTATCAGTCTTTTACTATTAAACTAATGTACATTCTTCAATCTACGATGCTTCCATTCTTCCTCATCCTTGCTAGTGACATAAACCTTAACCCGACTTCCTATAAGCTTTTGGTTCTCTTTCCAGCCCTAATAACATCTCTACTTCCTGCTCGTTCTGATTCTGTTTCCAATCCTAATCTCAGTTTTATCTTACACTTACTTTTGGCCTTTCTTTTAGTACTAATCTTAATCAAACTTTCTGCTGGCGTGTGCTCGGCCTCAGCTTTAATTACATTCCTACTCTTTCCTATCTTTAGAATCTGCTTCCAGCCCTAATTTCAGTCTTACACCCTATTGTCTTAATGTTATTTCTTCCTGTACTAATTTCAATCTTACTTCCTACTTCTAGGGATTCAGCTGTTAGCCTTAATTTCAGTCTTACATCCTATTGTCTTCATGGTCTTTCTTCTTGTACTAATTTCAATCTTACTTCGACGTCTAGTGATTCAGCTGTTAGCCTTAATTTCAGTCTTACATCCTATTGTCTTCATGGTCTTTCTTCTTGTACTAATTTCAATCTTATTTCCTACTTCTTGTGATTCAGCTGTTAGCCTTAATTTCAATCTTACATCCTATTGTCTTCATGGTCTTTCTTCTTGTACTAATTTCAATCTTATTTCCTACTTCTTGTGATTCAGCTGTTAGCCTTAATTTCAGTCTTACATCCTATTGTCTTCATGGTCTTTCTTCTTGTACTAATTTCAATCTTACTTCCTACTTCTTGTGATTCAGCTGTTAGCCTTAATTTCAGTCTTACATCCTATTGTCTTCATGGTCTTTCTTCTTGTACTAATTTCAATCTTACTTCGACGTCTAGTGATTCAGCTGTTAGCCTTAATTTCAGTCTTACATCCTATTGTCTTCATGGTCTTTCTTCTTGTACTAATTTCAATCTTATTTCCTACTTCTTGTGATTCAGCTGTTAGCCTTAATTTCAATCTTACATCCTATTGTCTTCATGGTCTTTCTTCTTGTACTAATTTCAATCTTATTTCCTACTTCTTGTGATTCAGCTGTTAGCCTTAATTTCAGTCTTACATCCTATTGTCTTCATGGTCTTTCTTCTTGTACTAATTTCAATCTTACTTCCTACTTCTTGTGATTCAGTTGTTAGCCTTAATTTCAGTCTTACATCCTATTGTCTTCATGGTCTTTCTTCTTGTACTAATTTCAATCTTATTTCCTACTTCTTGTGATTCAGCTGTTAGCCTTAATTTCAGTCTTACATCCTATTGTCTTCATGGTCTTTCTTCTTGTACTAATTTCAATCTTACTTCCTACTTCTTGTGATTCAGCTGTTAGCCTTAATTTCAGTCTTACATCCTATTGTCTTCGTGGTCTTTCCTCTTGTACTAATTTCAATCTTATTTCCTACTTCTTGTGATTCTGCTGTTAGCCTTAATTTCATTCTTACATTCTATTGTCTTCGTGGTTTTTATTTCAATCTTACTTCCTACTTCTTGTGATTCTGCTGTTAGCCTTAATTTCAGTCTTACATCCTATTGTCTTCGTGGTTTTTCTTCTTGTACTAATTTCAATCTTATTTCCTACTTCTTGTGATTCTGCTGTTAGCCTTAATTTCATTCTTACATCCTATTGTCTTCATGGTTTTTCTTCTTGTACTAATTTCAATCTTATTTCCTACTTCTTTTGATTCTGCTGTTAGGCTTAATTTCAGTCTTACATCCTATTGTCTTCATTGTCTTTCCTCTTGTACTAATTTCAATCTTATTTCCTACTTCTTGTGATTCTGCTGTTAGCCTTAATTTCAGTCTTACATCCTATTGTCTTCATGGTCTTTCTTCTTGTACTAATTTTAATCTTACTTCCTACTTCTTGTGATTCTGTTGTTAGCCTTAATTTCAGTCTTACATCTTATTGTCTTCATTGTTTTTCTTCGTGTACTAATTTCAATCTTACTTCCTACTTCTTGTGATTCTGCTGTTAGCCTTAATTTCAGTCTTACATCCTATTGTCTTCATTGTCTTTCCTCTTGTACTAATTTCAATCTTAATTCCTACCTCTTATGGCTCTGCTGTTGACCCTAATTTCAGTCTTATTTCCTGCTGTCTTATGACTCTACTTACAGACTTAATTTCAATCTTAGTTTTTGTCTTTTCCTCACTTCCTGCAAGTTTCTTGGTCTGTTGTTAGCCATGGTAAGCAGCTCTTCTGGGAAAAGGAAACTCGAAAATCAAACCACTGTTCCCTCTTCTTGGATAGGGCCTTAGCCTCTGTATCATGGTCTTCAAGCGTCTTAGGGTAGAGTTCTTTGGCTTGAGAGTACACTCGGGCATACTATTCTATATTATTTCTCTTCCTCTAGTTTTGATAAAGTTTTTATAGTTTATATAGGAAATATTTATTTTAATGTTGCTACTGTTCTTAAGATATTTTATTTCTCATTGTTTCCTTTCCTTACTGAGTTATTTTCCCTGTTTAAGCCCCTGGGGTTATAGCATCCTGCTTTTCCAACTAGGGTTGTAGCTTAGCAATAATAATAATAATAATAATAATAATAATAATAATAATAATGATGATGATGATGATTTCAGTCACCTTTTCCTGCTGACTTATGGCTCTGTTTCCAACCTTAGTTTCATTTCTGCTTCTTATTGGCATTTAGCATATCTTTTTAGGGCTTAACTCTAAATAATTTGTGTTGCCGTGAGACTTTGAGACAAGTGACCTTTACGGCAGCTACAGTTACCATATTCTTCGCTAGTCGCATTCATTAAAGATTATTCAAATATGGTCTCCAAGTTGCTCCGCTTCAACTATTTTCAACTCCTCTGTTAACTGTTACTTAAGCCACGCCCTAACTGAAACCAACTTAACCTAGCTTAACTTAGTGTAGCCTAACATAAGCTAACCTAAGGGAGCCTTGTATTGTGTGGGAAATGAAATATGACCTACAGGCCTAGTACCTTTTTATAATAAGCATAATGTCCATATAACTTCAAAAAAGATAAAATCACCAGTACTTAGAAGGTAACCCTTTTTTTTTTCTACATTATTATGATAACCCCACTCCCAATGTGCTACCTGTAAATGGGATAAAATTCAGTGTCTGACTATAGGTTAGTGTAACCTTCCTTGTTAAAAAACGAATCATTGAATTTTAGAAAAATTGTTTCTTTCCATTATAGTTTTCATGAAGTATTTTAAACATAATATCGTTCAGCAATTTTTACATTTCCCTGTGTGTGTAAAGTTAAGATTCTTTTGTTCTCTATATCAAGATATGTAACTTCTAACTCCTATGACTTGAATACATAAGTACATTTCATCCATTATCTTCAAGTTCAAAAAGATCTTATCAATATCTAAATAAAAAAAAATATATTGCTATGTGACTGAGTAAATATCAGCCAGCTTATAATGTTAAAAAATATCTTCATCAGACAAGTCAGAAGGGACTTCTAGAATAATAGTTTGATATGTGTACGTCTCGAACTTTCGACCTAACTACGCCATGACTCCTCGCTTCTGGGAGGAAGGGCGATGGTGGCTGGTACAACACATACATACACTACTGAGGTCTACGCGATGACAGACAGGGCAGCCGGTCTGGTCTACGGTCCAAACCAAAAGCCAAAACAAAGTCCTTCAAAAGAAGGCAACCGTGTTATCCCATACGAATGGGAAAAAAGCACGCTAATAAACGAAGAAGTTTTATATGTGTAGATTTGTAAGGTCAAGAAGACAGCCCTCTGTGGAAGCTAAGCCAAACTTAATAAGTGGCTGCTCACATGACCCTCATTTGTTAACTCATGAAGATTTCCTTCTTTTTCAGTCGAGGTCTCCAGCGTGAACGTCGTGGAGGGCGAAGAGGCTGCTCTGCCATGCGACCTCAGGTCACCGAGCCCTGGGGATACAGTGCAGATTATCTTGTGGATCAAAGAAGGACTACATACTCCTCTGTACAGGTATCCTAGAATCCTATGACATATATCATAAAGTGTAAGGAAGATTCTATTCCTATTGAATATATCTTAAGGAAGAGGACTGATCTTAGAGATGTTTTAGGGCCTCATGTCTCATACTCCTTTTCATAGAATTTCTGATCTTAAGGAAGATTGTGTAAGGAGCTCATATCTCAAACTCCTTTCCGTAGGATTTCTAAGGAATGCATCTTGACGATAAGGAAGAACCTTATGCAATATAACTTAAGGAGCTCATAATCCTCTTTGTAGATAGCCTTAGAATAAGCGATAACTGTTTAAGGTATTCTGGATTTTCACGACTGCTTCTTTTCCTCGACTACTCAGCTTCATGACTCACCTTTTTCTCCAGACTTCTGTAACCTTCTGTATTCAGCTTGATAGATATTTGTGTCTTTCCGTTTCTTCTTATCTTTAACTTGATCAAGGTTTAACAGGGAGATATTTATTTGTTTGACCAGAAGAGATAAAGAGATTCTCCAGAAGTGTTAATATTATTTTCTTTGCACCTTCAAATTGTATGGTGCAGCAATAAGTAATAAATATAACTTATTTGTTTCAAGAATCATCTACATTTTTTTTTTTATAAAAAACAATTGGAAGTATAAAAATATAAGGTTGACAAGTTATAAGTTATATAAGTATGAGCTAGGTACATAAATACTCCAATGATTCATTAGCCAGTTTGAAATAGATTTGATTGGTTAAACATTTTAATCAACAACTAATAATATAATTGACATCTTTCTGTAGACCTAACTTCACTTCTCCAGAAGCATCATTATCAGAAAAACGAATTTGTGTCAAATTGCTTTGTAAAATATTAATTTATGCAGTTACAAGTCTTTTGAAAACATTAAAAGCACCTTTTTGAAATGAGTGTTTCTATGTACTGTGTATACGTACGTGTGTTCATACACACAAACATTATCAAGAGTACAAACTTGCTGAAAATGTTTTTATGTTGAACAGGCTGACATAAATACTTTTTTTTATAGTTTTTGTATGAAAGATCTATTTCAATGTTGCTACTGTTCTTAAAATATTTCATGTTTATTGTTCATTACTTCTCATATTTATTTATTTCTATTTTTCCTTTCCTCACTGGGCTATTTTTTCCCGTTTGAGCCCTTGGGCTTATAGCATCCTGATTTTCTAACTATGGTTGTAGCTTAGCTAAAAATAATAATAATAATAATAATAATAATAATAATAATAATAATAATAATGATAATAATAATAATAATAATAATAATACGTTCGTCCACTTTCCGCC
>NC_090749.1:96072297-96074797 GCF_036898095.1 Palaemon carinicauda | reverse complement strand
GTATGGAAAGTCTCACCTACTTATTTCAAGCAGTACTTCCAGCAATTGATCATAAATGATTTTGGTCTATTAAGAAGTGGGAGCCTTTGTAGTTGGTTGAGATGGACCAGTTGTAAAATTTCATAAGTTATGATTAAATAAACACATTTTAAAAGGGAAGCAAACACAAGACCACCACCGAACCTAAGATTCCCCAGCTAGCCTAACCTAGGAGGCATATCCTTACCTACTTACCTACAGGGTCCCCCATAGACCGCTGTATTCTTAGCTTATCCAATTGGCTTCACTCCTGGCAAGGTAGCACCAAATCCTACTATTTCGTGAATTGTAAAGCTAGCTTCATAATAATAACCCCCTTGTCATTCCAGAAATAATATTTTTCTCCTTCAATTCCTGAAGTAACCTTTAAGCCACATTTAATCTATTAATACAGAAAATACAGCAATAACTTTCTCATCACTCAATTCAGGAACAACCTCCCATTCACTCAGTCCAGAATTATAATTTTTACCATTCAACCCAACAATACTTTTCACATCACTCATTCCAGTAATGAATTGTCATCACTGTTCATAAACTACTTTGTATTCCATTCAATCCAAAAACAACCTTCTTCTTCGCTTTTTCTTTGAGGACAGCACCTGGATGCAGAGCAAAACGTGACCCTCTCTTTTCTGGATTTCTACCCAAATGCTGTCGATGACGGGACGATGCTGATATGTCAGGCCACTAATGAAATGCTCCCTGATCAGGCAGTTCAGGATTCCACAATACTTGCAGTGAATTGTGAGAATTAAAGGATTTCTCTCTTATTATAATCCTATTTTAACAGTTTCAAAGTTGGTTTTCTATTAGTTTGAGTGCCTATAGATACATTTGCTCTATATCAATACAGATGTTAATCGTGCATAATAAGACTGATCTTGATGTCTGTCTCTGTCTCTTGTAATGAATATCGGTCTGCCTGTCTCTAAGTTTTCATACTCATCCCAAACAGTCAAGCCAGTGGTCGATGTCAACTTGGGACGGTCTCTAGACCCAGACAAGATCAAAGAGGGCGATGACGTGTACTTCGAATGCTCGGTTGCATCCAAGCCCCCGGCCGTGAACGTTATTTGGAAGCACAATGTAAGATTATCATAATTACAATTAGTCAAAGCAATTGCAATAGTAGTAGTAGTAATGCCTTTTCATACTCAGGTGTTCTGTATAATAATGATGACATTTCTCGTTATTCTTTCTCTTTCACCCAAAGGGGGCGATGCTCAGACCCAGATCGGGTTTGATCCTGTCCAACGTGTCCCTCGTGGTTCAGGGCGTCACCAGAGCTCACGGAGGCAACTACACTTGCCACGCGACCAACGTCAGAGGAACCTCATCGTCTAAGCCTCTTCACCTCGATGTTAAATGTACGTATTGATCAGATTTAAGTTTTTCTATGAGGTTTGAAGTCAGTTTGCTATTGTTATTGTTATCATTATTGCCATTCGACAAAATGATAATATGAGAAATAAACGGCCCCTTAGATTAAAAGTAAAAACAAAGATTTTTCCGTTGCCTGAAGTCATGGATTACCTAAATAAATTTTCTGTCAATTCAGATTGATTTGTACTTCATTTGTACTTTATTCTATCTTTCTTTAGGTTTACTGAATTTCATTTTTTTTTACTCCAGCCTATCACCCCCCTTTCCATATTTTCAAACACTATTTAACCTTTTTCACTATATTTCTCTCCTACTTTTCTTTCATTTCATTTAAATTCGTTTTACTCTGGATTCTATAATTTTCAATCTCATATTCCCTCCAATTTCTTATGTTTTACACTACTTCTAATCTGTTTTTTATTGCTTGTATTTTGTTAGTTTGGGAGACTTCACGAAACAAGGCATCTATCCTGCCTCTTTTTCCTACCTCCCTTGTTCTCTTTTAGAATTTCAATATGCTCACCATCTCGACTTCTCACAAATTCCTACTTTTACTACTTTCAATCCCAGTCTGAATCCCATGACAATCTCTTAAGAGATAACTGGCACATCTAGACTTTCTGTCATCCATCCCGGGCCTCTACAATGTCACGTAGAATGAAAGTATCTTTGCTCGAGTGTGTGTTTCACTGCCATTTCTCCATACTCAGACACGCCCGTCTGCGCCACCGATCAGAAGCAGCAGACGCACTCCGTGGGGAAGGAGGAGAATGCGGAAATCTCCTGCAAGGTGGATGCCAACCCCCGTGAAGTTACTTTTAGGTGGACGTTTAACAACACCGCTGAAGCTATAGACGTCCCGCAGGGCAGGTATGTTAGTGGGATGTTGTTGTTGTTATCATTATTGTTGTTTTGGTTATTGCCTATGTTGGTATTGCTATTATGGATCCTTTTCCACTGGAAGGGATGGGGATTGGTGGTTGGGGATATCTGTAGGCTAGTCCATGTTTATTTCAAAGCAATGCAACCTAACTTAACCTAATTTAGTGAGTAAATCCTTACTTGGTCGAAAGCC